>NW_016107672.1:1639615-1671602 GCF_001604975.1 Cebus imitator
TAAATCAATAATATCCAAAACCAAGATTCTCCTAGAGTGAGCCTCCAACCCACAGTCTTAGAGGAAATGCCCTGATACAAAAGACCCTGGAGCATCTGAGGGCAGCCAACAATACCAAAGGCTGAAAACACAGAGTAACTAAGTATTAACCAGAGTGTTCCCACACCAAATGCTGAAATTCCTGAAACATCTGGCATGTGGCCAACAGTGAACCCCAAAGGCCTGACTGGGGCAAGAGAATAACATGACTCTGGTGTTCCAGAGTCAAAACAACAGGAGATCTCTCACAATCAAATGTCCTACCTTAAATAATTGCCCAAATACAGTTAGTAGGGAGCGAAAGCGGAAAAAAAAGCTATAAATGAAACATATATTTAAGATTGGAAAATAAATGGCTGGTAGGAAAACAAAAAAAAAAAAAAAAAAAAAACCCTTCAAACAAAACATACATTTTAGAGCAGAAAATAAAATGGCTAACGGAAAAATAAATTCGTGTTAGAGGACAATGATTGAGAGAATGGTTGACAAGGATGAAGTTGTTCAAGTGTGCTTTTGCCTAGGGCACCCAAATGGCAGGGGACATTAAATTGACTACTTAGTCACAGGCCTCATTGTCTGGCTCACTCAATATTGGGGGAGGTAGAGGGGCCACTTAACCATGTGCAAGGAGCCAAAATGGTGTTGACCATTTCTAACTTGGGGCTTAGTTGAAGGTCTCCTCCCTAGGTTTCCCTGGCTTGGGCAGATTTTGCTATTATGAGGATATCAGTGTACAGTCTTGTCACCAGCCAGCCAGAAAAGTAGGTCTCACACAAAGTGGCACTGGAGCCACTCACCCATCCACTCAGCTTCACCACCTGTCAGGAAAGATCACGGCTTTTAAGAGTATTTGGCTAGTGTTAAAACTCTTTAGTGTTAACAGCTCTTTATTGTTACATATCTACAGCTTTGGTTGCCATAGCACCAGTTGCCATCTTCCAGCTCTCTGTCTCACCAATTATTGTCTCACTGACTCTCACCAATTACCACCTCTCCTTTCTTCTTGCTTTCTCATCAACTGTCAGTTGCTGCCTCTCACTGTCTTGCTGTTTCTTATTGTCTTGCCTTTCCACCAATTACTGATCAGATGTCTTGCCATCTCTGCTGATTGTTACTCTTTTGCTATCTCACCACTGATCCCAGACATCTCCTCTGTTTCATCACCTCTCTGCTGATCATCACTCTCACCACTTTGCCACTGATTGCCACTATTTCATCGTCCTGTTAGTCACTCACTCATAGTCTTTGTCCATTTGTGGTCACCAAATGATGCAGGACAAGCGACCATGCAAGCATCAAAACTGAGGCTTTGCCTGGGTGGGTTCTTGGATTAGCCCAGGAAATAATTCAAGGATGAGGCAGTGGCATTATACAGCAACACTTTATTAAACAATACTGCTCCTTGGAGAGCAGAGCTAACTCATAGATACTACTTCCATATTCAGCAATGTATGGGCTCTTGGCAACTGTATTTATACCGAGTAAAATCCATTTCAAGTACATGCGTACTAAAGGGCAGGTCGGTGCAAATTGTGGGGAGGATTATTTAGAACTTTCTCGGAAAGGTGCTGTAACTTTTTAGTCACTGCCCTAAAATGGGTGGTAATTACCCGGTTATTGCCATGGAATTGTAAATATCTTGATGCTGGTGGGAACATCTTTTGCCAGTGACCAATGTGGGTTGCTAGGATTTGCTTTTGTCATCATATGTTCATTCTTGCCAGTTTTTTCATGTCATCCTGTCTGGATGAGATTCTGTTTTGGCCAGCAGGATTTAAACATGCAATATGTGTGGGACACAGACCTAACCTATAACATTCTGCCCCAGTCCATCCCAAGTCTCATGTTCTTCTCACCCTGCAAAATACAATTGTCTTTGCAACAGTATCCCAAATTCTTAATTCATTACAGCATTAATTCAAAAGTTCAAAGTCTCATCTGAGATAAGCCTACCTCTTCCACCTCTGAACTTATAAAATTAACAAAACAAATTAGTTATTTCCAAGATGCAACGAAATTGTAAGCATTGGATAAATACTCCCATTCCAACAGGGAAAAATCAGCTGAAAGAATGGGGCTGCATACTGCAGGCAAGTTTGAAACCCAGCAGGGCAGTCATTAAACCTTAAACTTCCAAAATAATTGAATTTCATGTCCTACATCCAGGGCACACTGTTACAAGAGGTAGAATCCTAAGGCCTTGGGCAGCTCTGCCCCTGTGGCTTTGCAGGGTTCAGCCCCAGAGGCTGCTCTCATAGGTTGTTGAGCACCTGCACTTAACACTGAGCATGGAAGTTTCCAGTGTATCCATTCTGGGGTCTGCAGGATGGTGGCACTCTTCCCACAGCTCCACTAGGCAGTGTCCCAGTAGGAACCCTCTGTGAGACCTCTAACCCCACAGTTTCCCTCCACACTGCCCTAATAGATGTCCCCTGTGAGGCCTCCATCCCTGCAGCAGGATTCTGCCTTGGCACTCTGGTTAGGTGGATTGAGACAAGCCTTATCCACTTTCATTCTTTGCACCTGCAAGCTTAACACCATGTGAAAGCCACCAAGGCTATGACAGCTGTGCCCTCTAGAGCTACAGCCTGAGCTATGCCTGGGCCCCTTTGAGTCGAGACTGGAGCACGGGTGGCTGGAATGTGGGGAGCAGTGTCCTGAGGGTGTGCAGGGCAGCAAGGCCCTGGATCTGGCGCATAAAACCATTCTTTCCTCCTAGGCCTCAGGGCCTGTGATGGGAGGGACTACCAATGTCTCTGAAATGCTTTTGAGGCCTTTGTCCCATTGTCTTCATAATAGCACTTGGCTTCCTCTTAGTTATAAAAATTTCTTAGCAAGTAGTAGTTCCACAACCTGCTTAAATTCTTCTCCCCTAAAGTATTTTCTTCTTCTTTGCCACATGGCCAAGCTGCAAATTTCTCAAACTTATATGTTCTGCTTCACTTTTAAATATAATTTCCAACTTTATGTTAATTCTGTGCTCCAGCATATGAGCAAGGGCTGTTAGAAGCACCCAAACCACTACTTGAATGCTTTGCTGCATCAGATAACACAAATCATCATTCTCATGTTCAAAGTTCCATAGTTCTCTGGGGCAAGAGCACAATGCAGGCAGGTTCTTTGCTAAGGTATAACAAAAGTGACATTTTCTCCAGTTCCAAGGCTTCTCATTTCCATCTGAGGCCTCCTCAGCCAGAACTTCATTGTCTGTATCACTGTTGGAATTTTGGCCACAACCATTTATCCAGTCTCTAAGAAATTCCAAACTGTCTTTCATCCTCCTGTCTTCTTCAGAGCCCTCCAAACTCTTTCAATGTCTGCTTATTACCCACTTCCAAAACTGCTTTCCTATTTTCAGGTTTTATAGCAATGTCCCCCTCCTCAGGACCAATTTTCTATATTAATTTGTTCTTGCATTACTATAAAGCAATGCCTGAGATTGAATAATTTATAAAGAAAAAAGGTTTAGTTGGCTCACAGTTCTGCAGATATTATAAAAAGCATGATGCTAGCATTTGCTTAGCTTCTGGGGAGACCCCAGGAAACTTCCAATTCTGGCAGAAGGTATAGGGCAAGCAGGCACATCACATAGCCAGAGCAGGATCAAGAGAGAAATGAGGGAGGTGCCACACACTTTTAAATGACCAAAGCTTATGAGAACTCACTATCACAAGGGCATTGCTGAAACGATGATACTAAACCATTCAGGAAAAACTACCTCCATGATGCAGTTATTTCCCAACAGGCCTCACCTTTAACATTAGTGATTATATTTTAACAGGAGATTGCATGGGGACACAGATATAAACCATATCACATGGCAAAGTGGAAGAAAATTTGCAGATGGAATTAAGATTGCTAATTATTTGACCTTCAAATGGGAAGATGTTTCTGTGTATATTGATTTAGACGTTCATTCTATTCACCGATATATATTCTAGATGAATCCAATGTAATTAGAAGAGTCCTAAAAAGTAGAAAGTGGGGAGACAGTATAGGGAGTCAGAGTTAGAGAGAGATGTGATGGGGAAGAATGAACAGTGGGATGCAATGTTGCTGTCTATGAAGATGAAGGAAGGAATCCATCAGTCAAGGAATGGGGCAGCCTCTAGAGGTGAAATAGGAAGTAGAAAAAATATTCTCTTCTAGCTCTAATAACACCTTTCTTTCAGCCTAGTGAGATCTATATCACACTTCTAACTCACAGAAATGTAAAATAATAAAGTTGTATTGTTTTAAGACACTAAATTTACAGTGATTTGTTACATCAACAATAGAAAACTGAGACATTAAGAAAACTTGCTCTGAATCAATGCTACTTGAGGGAACAAAATAGTACTATTGTTCATATGGAAGTTAGCTTAGTGATAAATGGTGCTTCACTCTGAGTCTGTCATATGCTGGATCCAGTTAATCAAGGGAAACACAGGTTGGAATTACCCTTTTACAAGTTCATAGTCATCTTATGTAATTAGCCTCACAACCTTTTGGAAATATCTTGGATGAACATTTTCAGTATATATTGGTGTTAGTTTTCTACTGAAGTTGAAATAGATGAACTCAGCAATGGACATAAAATCTAAAAACTGGTTTCCTGACTAAATGGCTAAGTAAGGGCTAACACAGTAGAAAGACCAAGTGAAGTCTATAAGTTTACATCTCCCTATCAAAATTCTGACAGAAATGCAATACTGCATCCCTGAGTGAATTATAAAGAGAATAATTACTTTCCCTGGTATATATTTTTATTGTTCTCATGAAATGAAAAACTTAATTGCAAAGAAGTAAAAATAAATTGCCTTAGGAAAAAATGAATCACCATTGGAGGAAATGCAGTTACTGGTAGGCTCAAACACTATCTGATATACTCCCTTTGTTTCAACCCACCTAAATTATAATCTTTCCTTCCAAAGGGTGATTTTTTTTTTTTGAGACGGAGTTTCGCTCTTGTTACCCAGGCTGGAGTGCAATGGCACGATCTCGGCTCACCGCAACCTCCGCTTCCTGGGTTCAGGCAATTCTCCTGCCTCAGCCTCCTGAGTAGCTGGGATTACAGGCATGCGCCACCATGCCCAGCTAATTTTTTTTTGTAGTTTTAGTAGAGATGGGGTTTCACCATGTTGACCAGGATGGTCTCGATCTCTTGACCTTGTGATCCACCCGCCTCGGCCTCCCAAAGTGCTGGGATTACAGGCTTGAGCCACCGCGCCCGGCCTCCAAAGGGTGATTTTTAAAGTCTTTTAAGGAAAGGGACATGATCACAAATTTTGAAAACCCAGGAGTTAACTATTTAAAGATAGGTGTATTCTGTTCATAAAAAGAAATTAGCACCAAAAGTAGTGCAAATGCATTATTTACTTTCAAAGCAACATCAAAATAGCATACAAGCACAATGAATGAACTTCAAGGGGATAATTTATATACAAGCTGTATCAACTGAAAAATCACCATGCCATGCCATAAACAAACAAAATAGGCAAGTTGATATATATGGCATGTGATATGAAACAGAGAAGCTATCTAAAGGCAAAGAAAAATGATAATTCACCTACAAAATTAGATAAATAGTGATGAAATGATCATCTGAGCAGCAAAGAGAAGTTCTCAAATTCTAGCAGCTACTCAAGGTCTTAAATCCTTAAGAAAACAGAAAAATAAGCTTCTTTTAAAGAAATACGATACAAGCCATCTATTGTTGTTGTAATTATAACTATTATGACTTACTCTGTGCAAAGACAAATTTTAGGTTTGTGGATGGAAAAAATGAGCAAGGAAGAAATAGAAGATAGGAACATATTTTTTTTTAATTTGATGCACAATGTGTTAATATAATTAGGGAAAAATCAATGATTCCAAGGCGGAGTGATAACATATCTAGCTTGACATCAGGAGAGATTTCTTACTTGAAAGTAGTATTTGTGGTCAGCATATGCCTGGCAGATATTACTAAACCCACAACAATGGTGAAAGCTTGAATTCAGAATTATCAACAAAATTCATTACCAACAAATGAAAGCAGCAATCCTCAGTTTTAAAGCTATAAATTGTTTGGATGAAAATATCAAATACTCATTTAGAGTTTGTTGAAATTTCAAAATTAATTGAATGGTATGTCCACAAAAAAAAACAATAGAATTTAAAATATGCTTTTGCAAATGCCACTTCCAAGAATTCTAACATACCCCTTCTGACTTGTATTTCCTCATTCTATTCCTTCTTATTCAGTACCATAATATGGTATGAGTTCATGATAAATTGTCTGTGATTATTTACTCATCAAACATTTATGATCAATTACAATTTTAAGGTAATATGTAATTAGGAAAAGAATGATACTCAGATTTGCTATAAAAATATATAAATATTTCTGTCTGTATATCTACCTATTAATCACAAAATGCCAAAGGAGAGACCTAGAGATATGAGTGTGCTATGAAATATTAAATGAAGATAGTATTTTCAGATGAGAGTGTTATAATGGGCTTTGGGAATATGGTAACAGCTGAGCCTTGATAGATGGGTATGAGCTGATTTATAGAGATTTGAGGAGATAGAGTTGAAAAGCCATTTCTGAAACTTTCTTAGAAACAACAGAAATGTCAGTTGCATCAAATTTCATCAATAGAGAACTTCATGGAGACAGTTTTTTGGAGCATAAACTCTGTGAATGGTAAGGAATTGTTTCTGGGGAATAAGATTTGAGCCAAATTATAAAGGTATATGATTTAAGTTTGCTTGAACTCTGTTTTCTGTAGCCGTTCACTCTGAGTGCTTTTATTTGGTTTGATGATGTTTTGGGCAGTTACACGAACACATTGTGTTTCAGGATTCCTAATCTAGAAGAAAGTTGCAAAATACATTACAGTTCTGAGAATCTGACATGGTAAATACTAGTTGGATGGTTATCACTGTATTCCAGTTGAATGATTACAAGAACCTGATTCTGTAAGAACTAACTGGGGTTGAATCAGTGGTAGAAAGGGCAGTTCAGGTCGGCAGATTGGATGGGAAGTCAAGGCAAGGGAAAACAAAACAGACAGTGATGACAGGGATTGCCAGACAGATACAGAGCATAGAGAAATGTCCTGTTCCCCAGTTTTGATAGTTTGCTCCCTCCACTCTCCTTTCACCACTCAGTGAAGTTCTAAAACTATTAAGGCTCTGGGTTTTGATGAGAAATCACTGGTGTTTCTTGCCATTTGTCAGCCTTCCATTTTTAGATTTTCTGAGAACAGTAATGTTCAGAGAAATTAAGTGAACCATTCAAGATTGCATAGCTAATTATTGTCAGTTTTCAAATGAAAACCTAAGTCTCTGGCCTTGCCGATCTACTGCTTTTATTAATTTTTGCCTGCAACTGGTCTGATTCCTTATTCTGTATCTGAATTTATTCATGGACCTGTGAAGAGGGAAACAGAAGCAATGTGTGAAATTGTGATGCCAATGGAGAAACTGTTTGTAAATACAACACTCAGCATGCAGCTGAGACACAGAGGGTAATTTTAGGGTTGATACTTAACTTCCAACCACCTGATGGAATTGATATAAACATTAATATGTCTTCTCCATTTATAAGCTCGTATTTTTTAAAAAATATATTATGGGGTAAATAAATGATGTTTATGAAGCAGCTATACTTTAACAGTCCCTTGATATGTTTTCCAAAATTTAACAAAACCAGGAAGGCCACAGTCATCAGTATTAAGCCTATAGTATTCAATAACACTTTGGTCCTATATCTCCAAAGTATCCACAGATTGACCAATTATAGCCACATAAATCATAGATAAGAACAGAATAGTATAGCATATAAGTTCAAATTATATCTAACAAAGAAAAGTCTCTTTATATAGACAAACGATGGTTAAATATAATGCAAAAATAGTGGTCTCTGTGTTTGTTAGAATTACTTGGCCTTTTTATTCTGCCAGATAAAAATTAAACATAATATAATATGTGGGTAATGTCCTCTCTACTTTGAACAGAGAGGTAGACAGGCCAGAAAGGCACATGTAACGGCCTAGCTGAGGGAGATGGATGACTCAGTCATCTGTGCCTAGAGACTTTCTGCAGTTAGTGCAAACTAACTATGTCACTCCACAACCGACTCAGTGTCCCCAGATTCTACCTTCCTCAGAATTCACAAAGGTGAAGTGTTTATTGAAAGAGGACCATGTGTAAAACCCCCAACGAATGGTCCCTTTCCCCTCACACTCATATCCCAAATAGAGCATATCTTTTGAAAGAATGTAAAAGACTTAGGACATACCAGAGTTCTTCCGCGTATGACTGCCTAAGTTTAAATTCTGGGTTTTTTGCCATTTACAAGCTTTTTTCTCTTGTTATGTGGGAAAAAGCTTATTTTTTTTTCCTGTTAAAAACAAGTATTTTGCATATCAGATAAAAAGATTACATGTGAAATGTCTAGCTAGAAGCCTAATAGACAATAGACACTCAGGACATTACAGTAAATTGTAGCTGCCATTATCACCTAGGATTTTATAGTAGCATAGACCTTAGGCTCCCAAATATTACTTATTCTTTCTTTCATATGATCTGTATATAATCAATTAGAATTAAATACCATAAATCTGTAAATAATAATAAAATACCATCTCATTAACCTCTCTGAGAGGAAAACATTGCTAAATTTCTAGAATTAGGCCTACATTCCAGTTTCCACAATTTGTGGCTTTATAATTTGAGAAAAAGTGAATGAATCCAGATATTGAGAAAGAAAAATAAAGTTACTTGTGGAACTATGATACTCAATTATTAAAATTCACTGATTAATTCACTCTTTAAACATCAAGAAACTAGCAATTCATTCATGAATAGGCCACAGCCCCTGCCTTTGGGGAAGTCACAATTTATCGGGGGAAGCAGAAACCTAAATAAACAAACTACACACATGATTGTGGAGGGAGATCAACAAAAAGAGATACAGTAAGAGAAAGAGGAAAAGAGAAAATAAGAGAAAGAGAAGGTGTAAGAGAGAAATAGAGCAAAGAGACAAAGAGAAACAGGACGTAGGGAGAAGAAAAAGATGGAGAGAGACACAAAGTAGGAAAGATACATGGAGACACAGAGATAAAGACAAGGAAGAGAGATTGAGAAAAATAATACAAAATGGTTTACAAAATTTTATAGAAACACTCAAGATAGAGAAAGTTTCTATTTAGGCACCAATTGTTCAAACCTTTCTTATCAAAAAACTTTTCTTTTTTGAGATGGAGTCTCGCTCTGTCACTAGGCTGGAGTGCAGTGGTGCAACTCGGCTCACTGCAACCTCTGCTTCCTGGGTTCAAGCAATTCTCTTGCCTCAGCCTCCCGAGTAGCTGGGACTACAGGCACACTCCACCTAATTTTTGTATTTTTAGTAGAGACAGAGTTTCACCATGTTGGCCAGGATGGGCTCGATATTTTGACCTTGTGATCTGCCTGCCTCGGCCTCCCAAAGTGCTGGGATTACAGGCGTGAGCCACCGCACTCGGCCATCAATAAACTTTAAAAAACACTTCCCGAGAGAACATTACCAAAAATACCTCCAAATAACCAACAGCTTTCCCCCAAATTCAACTACTTCCATTTTATTATATCTAAAATTATTTTTACCTGGAGAATCCAGTGAATAATGAAAGAAGCTACTTGAAAAGAATTTTAAAATATTCTGAGTTACTGGATCCAACTATTAACAATTAACATAGGTACATCAACAGTTTAACCTGGGGTACATGAACAATTTAATAGCCTGAGTCTTATACAACAGAAGGTGTTCTTATTTCCTCTTATTTAATATTAAGCAGTCTAACTATGTTGATTCTAATTTGTCAGTGATTTTGCCTACAGTCTGATTAATTCTCCAATATAAGATTGCAAAAAGCATTTTCATTTGTAACTGATTTTTATTGTATTTGCATTGTATTATTTGGTGTTTACAATGACCAAAAATTAGTGAGATGATAAGTAAGGTAGAGATATTACTACTTAGTTCTTAATTGGGAATTTATTTTATAAAGAGTAAGTTTATTTGTAAACATTTTTCTGTGGTGATACTCTTTATCACTTATAACTCTTCTAATTAGAAAGACATGGATAATAAATATTTAGATGATGGAGGACCCTTGTATTATCTTTGTATTGGTCTTAGTAATTGTTAGCCCAAATTTTTATCCATAATTATTCCCAGGGAGTGTCCACATGTTAACTCACAGTGTTACTGAATGCCTAGATACTTTTCAGTGTAGCACATGAGCAATGAAATATTATCAGCCATTGAGTGAACCTTGCAATTCTGATCCAAGGCATGAAATTTACTGATAACATTGTAATTGTCTCAGTGCTAAGGGAGGTGCATTACTTAAACTGCTCATACCGCTAAGGGACAACTATGGAATATTGGAATTGAGTTATTGTCATAGACAGCCTGGTCTATTCTTGGTAGAAATGTAATCAGAGTGGAAGTTCCTGCATGGCACAATCCTGGTTCAGGGAGCTCCATTTCAATCAGAGAGAACTCCAGTGAGCAAAGGGTCCAACACTCTGGATTATAGCCTCTCCCCTTCCATTAACCAGGAGTGTAATTTCATAAAACCTTCTGTAATCTCCATTATTTCGGTTTTCCTATCTTTCAAATACAATAATATCTCATGATCTTTTATTCCTGTAGCAGGGTGAATATTGACCTGCTGAAGATGTCCATGTCCTATATCTTTGGAAACCTTTAATATATTACCTTATGTGTTAAAAGGCATTCTGTAGATATGATTAAGGATCTCAAGATGGGGAGAGTATCCCTAGATTGTCCAGGAGAGCCCAATGAAATCTCAAAGGCCCTTGTAAGAGAGAAAGAGGAGAATTTGTTTAAGTAGCAGGAATATGAGCATGGAAGCTAGAAGTGCAGGGGTCTGGGGAAGGAGCTATCTCTAGAAACCGAAAAATGTAGGCCGGGTGCGGTGGCTCATGCCTATAATCCCAGCACTTTGGGAGGCCAAGGTGGGTGGATCACGAGGTCAAGAGATCGAGACCATCCTGGTCAACATGGTGAAACCCCGTCTCTACTAAAAATACAAAATTTAGCTGGGCATGGTGGCACACACCTGTAGCCCCAGCTACTCAGGAGGCTGAGGCAGGGGAATTGCCTAAACCCAGGAGGCGGAGGTTGCGGTGAGCTGAGGTCGAGCCATTGCACTCCAGCCTGGGTAACAAGAGTGAAACTCTGTCTCAAAAAAAAAAAAAAAAGAAACGGAAAAATTCAAGGTAATGGATTTTTCCTTTAAGCCTCCTAAGGGAATGCAATCCTACCGATATCTCAAATTTAAACTTCCAACCTCCAAAACTGTGAGGAAATCGTGTTGTTTTAATTCACTAAGTTCTTGATTATTTTTACCGCAGCAATATGGAGATCAATGGGAAAATAGGTAAGCGATTCTTGAGAAAAATTAAAATAAGTGTTTAAAAGCAAATGTTTAAAAGCAGAGCAAAGTACGTCCCTTATTCTGATCATGGTTAATTAGTAAAATTATATAAATTACAAACACTTATGAACCAGGGATTGAAATTGGTTTCTCAATTACCATATGCATCAAGCAAGTGGAGAAAGTGCAATCAGAGGCGGCATGGATGTCCCAGCTTTTCTGATTATATCATGAAGGCCTCCAGGTGCATTCTATCTCGTCACCCCTTTGACCTTCAGCCATCAACTATGCTGTCGCATTTTCCATACCTTTTCTCTTTTGCCCCATCTACCCTGACACATCTTTCTCCTTTATTAAAATGGTGTCTGCTATGCTTTGTCAGGGAAAAATAATAGCTAACAATGCTAAAAAGAGCCTGTGGTTATAACACATCATGGCAACTTTGTCAGCTTTAAAAGCAGGTAGTCCCACATGTGGAGAGAACTAATTAACTGAGAGTAAGGGATAATTTGAACATATAATAAACATATTCTAACTTAGGAAATCCAAAAATGAAATGAATCTCCCACGTTAGTCATTTTCTGGGCCTCACTGATTTGGCTACAAAACAACTGATTCTAAAGCCAAACATTCTTAATCTGGAAGTTCAAATGTCATACATAAAACTTATTAAGGACAGAAATTATTACCTTGGGTACTGTGTATAGTCCCTGGACTTACTAAGTAAATGTTTTTTATCTGGAATATTCATGTAGAAAACCCCACTCAACAGTGTTCCCTTTAAATTCTATATTTAAACAGGGAATAATTAGATTTATTTCACTATAGTTTAAACATAATAGACAAATAAAATTTAATATTAATATTTATGTTTATATTATTCCCTTAATATCTCCTACGTTTCTTAAATACAACTTCTAACAGTTGTCACTCATAATAATAACTATGGAACATCAGCTGAGATCAGTTAACATTAGTATCAGCTTACCCTGTCAGATACCACACATTCATTACAGTTCAAAGGAAGTCTGAGAAAGGAGTAGATAACATATAATCAGAAATTTTAAGAGCAATCAAGAGTCATTGGAACCATTATTAATTATAGTAAATTTCCTCTAAATTGTAAAATATTCAGCAAAATATTGTGTATTTTGTTAGAAAAAAAAACAAAATACACAATGCTAAATCTTACTGTTTTGAGTAGTATATAAGGTATACATACATCTCTCTGATATTAATTCTGTTTCTGTAGAGAAACCTAAGACAATGACTATGTTAGCATTATTTAATTAACACTGAAGAAGCAAAGCAAATCACAGTATTATAATATTCCCAGGCTCATTTTTGTTCTGCTTTTGGAACAATTTCATATTTCTTTAAGACATCACCAATGGTATTATGAAAAAAGTAGCAAACAAAAATATTGATTCTCCTGAATCACTTTTGTACTCCATCCCAGTGTGGCATTTTGAGATCCAGTTTATAAAATCAGACTTGAGAAGGCTACAAAACTAGAATGATTCTAAACTACTTTCTATGTAGCATTTTTTTGTCACTATAAATATCAACATAGGATTACTTACTCTACAGTAATATTTATATATCTCACTGCTCTCAATAGACAGCCATAAGTTGCTTGATTATAGCAGGTAAATTGAGTTTATAAAAAGAGTTTAAGAATCTAACAGCCTAATTTTTATTAGAAAAACTTTATCAATTATTACCAATTCTGTCATTTTTATAAACATGGAAAAAGCATAGAACTGAAAATGTCTGTATAGTCCCTGATGACTTATTTAGCTTTTTCATTGTTGTAAGAAAGTATACTATACCTTTTTTATTTGTTGTTGTTGTTACAGAGCAACCATTTTCATATTTACTTTCTGTTACCTCTTCTGTTTTTTCCTGAACGAGATCACTTGATGTATGCATACTGGCTCCAAATAAATATTTCTGCTTTATCCTGGGACATTTGCCCCTGTGCTACCTTTCAAAAATTTTTTCTTCACTCTCGAGATGGGGAATGATGTTTATTCTTTTCGACTGCCTTTGTTTCTGGCCATGTAAACTCTCTCTGTAATTCAGTATTATGGCCTAACTATGTCTAGCACTTAGAAAAGCAAAACTTATTTTTCTTTTTGTATTGTACTTTAGGTTCTGGGGTACCTGTGCAGCTCATGCAGGATTGTTGCATTGGTACATACATGGCAAGGTGGTTTGCTGCCTCCATCCCCCTGTCACCTATACCTGGCATTTCTCCCCATGTTATCCCTCTCCAACCTTCCCACCCTACTCTGTCCCTCCCTTAGCCACCCCCCTCAACACACTCCAGTATGTGAGGCTCTCCTCCCTGTGTTCATGTGTTCTCATTGTTCAACACCCGTCTATGAGTGAGAACATGTGGTATTTGGTTTTCTGTTCTTGTGTCAGTTTCCTGAGAATGATGGTTTCCAGATTCATCCATGTCCCTACAAAGAACAAAAATCCATCTTTTTTCATGGCTACATAGTATTCCATGGGGAATATGTGCCACATTTTCTTTGTCCAGTCTATCATTGATGGGCATTTGGGTTGATTCCAGGTCTTTGCTATTGTAAACACTGCCACAGTGAACATTTGTGTGCATGTGTCTTTATAATAGAAATATTTTAATCTTTTGGGTATATACCCAGTAATGGTATTGCTGGGTCAAATGGAATTTCTATTTCTAGGTCCTTGAGGAATTGCCACACTGTCTTCCACAATGGTTGAACTAATTTACACTCCCACTGACAGTGTAAAAGTGTTCCTGTTTCTCCACATCCTCTGCAGCATGTGTTGTCTCCAGATTTTTTAATGATCACCATTCCAACTGATGTGAGATGGTATCTCAATGTGGTTTTGATTTGTATTTCTCTAATGACCAGTGATGATGAACATTTTTTCATATGTTTACTGGCCTCTTAAATGTCTTCTTTTGAAGTGCCGGTTCATATCTTTCACCCACTTTTGAATGGGTTTGTTTGTTTGTTTCTTGTAAATCTGCTTTAGTTCTTTGTAGATTCTGGATATTAGCCCTTTGTCAGATGGGTAGATTGCAAAAATTTTTTCCCATTTTGTTGGTTGCCAGTTCACTCTAATGATTGTTTCTTTGCTGTGCAGAAGCTCTTCAGTTTAATTAGATCCTATTTGTCCACTTTTGTTTTGTTGCCATTGTTTTTGGTGTTTTAGCCATGAAGTTCTTGCCCATGTCTCTGTCCTGAATGGTTTTGCCTAGATTTTCTTCTAGGGTTTTTATGGTGTTAGATCTTATGTTTGAGTCTTTAATCCATTTGGAGTTAATTTTAGTGTAAGGTGTCAGGAAGGGATCCAGTTTCAGCTTTCTGCACATGGCTAGCCAGTTTTCCAACACCATTTATTAAACAGGGAATCCTTTCCCCATTGCTTGTTTGTGTCAGGTTTTTCCAAGATCAGATGGTTGTAGTTGTGTGGTGTTATTTCCAAGGCCTCTGTTCTGTTCCATTGGTCTATATCTCTGTTTTGGTACCAGCACAATGCTTTTTTGATTACATTAGCCTTGCAGTATAGTTTGAAGTCAGGTAGCATAATGTCTCCAGCTTTGTTCTTTTTGTTTAGGATTGCCTTGGTTATGCAGGCTCTCTCTTCAAGGAGAACTACAAACCACTGCTCAGGGAAATAAGAGAGGACACAAACATATGGAAAAACATTCCATGCCCATGGTTAGGAAGAATCAATATCATGAAAATGGCCACATTGCCCAAAGTAATTTATAGATACAATGCTATCCCCATCAAGCTACCATTGACCTTATTCACAGAACTGGAAAAAACCACTTGAAACTTCATATGGAACCCAAACTTCTTTTTCATTAAAATCCATTATTGTCTCTGCAAAGAAAAAAAAAATTCAGACTAACTTTGATATGCTTGCTCAAACATGAATGTTTCAGTTCACACACTGACTAAAATTTAAATGTTTGAACAATACAGTTTCCCAGAAAACATCTGTGAAATGTAAGTGCTGCTTACATAGTTTCAGCAACCAAAAAGAGTAAAGTAAGTTCGTTCCAAATGTCAAAACGCTGTCACAAAAGTTCTTATCTCTAAATATTGTTGTTTTTATAGCTCACCGTTTTGCTAAAATTTATGAGTTTGAACAATGGACTCTTATGGATAACTTCGTGACAATGCAAAGCTATTGTGTAATAGAAACAAACAAATAGAATAAGATGGGGTTTCTTCATAATCAAAGCAGCGTAGCATTTGGGATAACATTAAGCAGGAAAAATTAAGACAGAAAAAACTGAAAGTGGTGTAAGAACTTAGGCCTGTCCTCCCTGATGAAATATGTAATAAAGATTGAGCATTGGGAAGTGGAAAATTTTTTAATATAATATTATTTAAAAAAGTATGATTGTGTATTAAAAATCATACATTTGATATTAGTATGGTATTAGACTGAAGTTTTTTTTTTCTCATTTAACTATCAGAATTATTACAAGAGTTAGGTACAGTGATTATTTCCATTTTATAGATGAAGCAACTGAGAAACAAAGATGATTAATTTGCTCAAATATGCATAGCTACTAAGTATCAAGGCCAGAATTTGATCCAGGCATTCTGTCCTCAAAGCCTTGCTCTGCATAAGGCTTATAAAATTCAATAATCTCCAAATAAAGGAAGAGGTAAATATAAAAGCTTTTCATTTGAATTTAGATGCATAATATGTTTTGTTTTCTTAAGACAAAGTGAGAAAAAAAAAAGTGACTTTAAGACTTTTAAGTCGCAATGTTACCATGTCACCAATTAGAGTACAATTCTTAATGTAACCCTGTGGGTTTAGTGAATTGGACTATGCCTAGAGGCCACCTGTGTAGCAGCTGCAATAACTTTTACTGATAAAGGGCCCTTTGGAGTTTAAGGCAGTTACAACAGGGTGAGTGTCATCTTTCAGCAAAATGACAAACTTCTTAAAAGGGATATGTGGGAGGTTAATGATAGGAGTCCCCTACAGAGCCAAAACGTTCTGTTCAGTATCAGCCAATATAAACCTTTCTCTCAGCTGGCTGGCCTCTGCACTGTGCCTTGTAAAGGGTATGAGTATTCCTATTCTTGAACTTTCTCATTGTTGATTAATTCATATGTAAAATCTATGGCAATCTTTATTTTATAGTAAAATGAGGGCCTTTGTAACCTCAATTGATACAGTGCAAAATAAGAATACCATGGTAAATACAGATCATAAAATGTTATGCTAAAGTAAATCATGTTAGAGTGAAAATATATTTGCCACAAAATAAAATATATGGGAGACATGAATTTGCAGGTGTTAGGAACTTTATGTTTTAATAACAGCTTTATCCCACACTGCTTGCTTAACTATGTGGAAAACATTCATTGCACATCATTCTTGCTGAAGATTTACAAATAACACAATTTTAAAAGAAATATTATTGCAGTATCTGAGTCATTTATTACAATATTTAGAAAGTCTTTGCTCCTAAAAGAACTGAACTGCAAACACAATTGCTAATAAGAGAAAAATCTTCATTCCAAATAATGAAAAGAGGTGAGAGTTGTTTTAAAAAGGTAGGAAAGAATATTTGAGGAGGTGAAAAATAATAATAAAATGGAAATTAAATCCTTACCTCCCCATCTTAACTCATGCAAACTGTTTTGGGGCTTTCTGCATATATATACATATAAAGGTCATCCACAGTCTCACTAGACATTCACCTGAGAGTCTGACAATTCAGTCTCTACATCTTAAACATAGACCATAATATCTGAAGCACAGAAATTGATCTGGAAAAAAAATTGTTGAATGATTATATCTGTTTTTTCTCCACTATAGGACGTGTATTCAGTGGAAAATATATCAATTTATCCAAATTGAAAGTGAGATTATATAGGATCATAGAATTTTAGAACTGAAAATAAGCACATGAGGTTTGTTTCTTTGTGTCTAAGATAATTTTAGATTGTAGAAGAGAGGTACAAACCAAGAGAATCTGAATCCACCTCTCAGGTTGTTGGGTTCTTTTTATCTCAGTTATTTGCATTTTTCTGATATTTAAAAAGTCAACATTTCCTTTCTGTTCATACTGGTAATGACTCCATTCAGTCTGCTTACCAGATGGATCTCAGGCTGCCCTGTAATCCTACTCAGTATGGAAGTATTTCCTATTGTGCTAATTCAGTGAGTACCAATTGTAGGGAAATTATGGCTCAATGGCAACAGAAATACACAAAATTAGATATTAAATACACAATACAACAGAAATACACGAAATGATATTAAAATAACATATAATAGTTAATTTTCTAGAGCTTCCATTTTTAATTTTTTTTAGCTTTTATTTTAGGTTCAAGATACCTGTGCAGTCTGTTATATAGGCAAAATGCATGTCATGGTGTTTTGGTGTAAAGATTATCTCACCAGTCACGTAATGTTTATCTTTAGAACACATTCAAAGAGCTCATCTAACTCAAAGACACACTGCTGTTATCTTTAAATATAATGGTTTAATTGAACTGATGTTAGGATGAGGTTCAAGGACCTACAACAAATATGTCAAATTTTCCTGTTATTATATCAGTAATTTCATTCTCCTAGATTTCTATAGCATTAAAATTCAACCACACTCAAGACAGGTCATATCTGCAAATACGTTAATTATCATTTTATACCTGTATAAGTATAATATACAGGTATAAAATGATAATTAACGTATTTGCAGATATTTATACCAATCATTACTGGACACCAACTCTGGGACTTGGTACTAAGTACAAAGCAAATACTTTGAGTGTAAAGAAAATATCATTAGAGGTAGTTTAAGTACACCAAAGATAAAATTAACTCAACTAGATTTGAGCTGTTCCTCTTCAAACTCCATAAACTTCTGTACAAATTTATGGGATTTATTTGTATGGCAGTTACATAAGTGTTTTACATTCCTCTTTAGCATGTGTCATCTGTGAGGGTAGGAATTGTGTAAATGTTTCTATTTGTTTCCTTAGTTCCTATTCCAAGCTTTGTATGAAAGAAATGATCATTTTGTTTGCATATTTAGTTTTGCTTTGAGCCATCATTAGACTTGTTAAGTATACTCTTTGGTTTTATTTAGGATAAAAGGAGCAAGCAATAGTCCATAGACTTGTGCTAATTAATTGCAACGCACTAATACTATAAAAAAATCAGTCAAAATGTGTAGCAGCATCCGTTTTGTTCCTTTCTTATCTCCAATTATGATTGAAAAGAAAAAGACAATGAAACCTGGCTTTTTGTGTGCTACAATTTTGACCCGTGAAGCTTCATACTTCACCAGCAACCTCTTACAAATCATCAGCTTCTGGTTTTATTTAACATGTTCAAATCAGATTTAGCAGAACTCAGTCCCATTCCAGCACGTTAGGCACAAAAAGTCTCTTTGATCTTTTTGCCACTTTTAAGAAACATCTGCATCTTTGTAAAAAGGCCTAGCAGGATGAGCCAAACATTTGAGAATGGACATAGCCACGTGCAGGAAGAAAGAAAAAACTATTAGGGGAACTGACTCCTTGTTAGATTCCCAGGGACCTGAAAGAAGAATGGCAGTGTCTGGGGCTTATAAACATGAAGTAATTTCTCAGAGTTAGACTTCAGAGGTGACCCATTCTATCAAGCTATTAAATAAGACAAACAGAATGGTAGGACTGGTTTTAAGGTTATCCAAACATTCACTTCACAAATAAGGAAGCTTATAACCCCAAAAGTTCATACTTGGACATTGCCCTGTTCTGTTTTTTAAGATAAAGTTTAGATTTTTCTTGGCCAAAATCCCTCTGTTATGTTTTATGCAGTCTGACAAGGAGAAAAGAATATACTGTGTGAACACCCAACAAATATCTCTATGCATGGAGTGGAAAGGCTTAGCTACTGCATCTGTCTCCCTTACAAGAGTCTGAGCCCCTGGAGTGCTTAGTAACCTTGTGCACCCTTCACAGCTCCTGCCAAGTGTTTGAACTGAATTGAACTTTTTTGTTGTTTTGTATAAATACTGAAGTGTGCCATGTAAAATAGTATTCAGACACTTCTTTTGAGCAGAGCATAGCAAATGACAAGATGACGAATCCAACGTTAGCTCATATGTGCTGAAGAGGAAGTAGTCAGTGAGAACCAGCTTGCAGACCTGGTAAGGGTTAACTGTCACCTTCCATCTCTGCTGCTGCTTAGAGGTTTACTTTCCCAGGCAGGTGGAAATGGACCACTGAATGAAAGAAAAGCAAAGTGGCAGATGATAGACAGCAGACATTTTCAATCTTAGCCTTGTCCGGGTTTCTAGCACATGTTGTAGATTGAGTGTTCTGTGAAGCCCAAAAGGCATGAACTGAACAGGAGGTTGAGCCAAAACTCCTCATAGCTTATTGAAAACATTTCCAGGCCTTGGAAATGTATCCAAATAGAAATTCCTATCATTTCTGGAAAAGCCAGGCAAACCAATATGTTCTGAGAACCCAGTGGCCTTCCCTTGCCCCTTCTGGCAGGAAAGACAAATTACCCAGTTCAGATGGTCCATATTTCAGAATAAGTCACTTTCAGAGTTTAAACAGAAGGAGGCAATGCCCTGTAGAGTATCACATAGTACTCTAAATTTTCTAATATACATACCTAATATCTAATACACACACACACACACACACTCTCACACATATGTATGTAGGTACATGTATATATATATATATATATATATATACACACACACACATATACACATATACCTACATATGTATGTATATATATGTATGCATGTACATATTTATGTGTGTATTTATATATATATATGCACATACATATTTATGTAGTTAATGCAATTCAGACTGGGAAGCAAAAGATCTTGATTCTAACCTATATTTCTTTCCTCATTAGATATAAAAATTATGTAACTAATTTGACCTTTTTGGACTTAGTCTTCCCTTTTCTATAATATCAGGGAAGACAACTAAATGATTTCTGAGCTTCCTTCAAATTTTAAATTATATTATTCCATTATTTTTATTAAATTTATTGACATATATTTTATGTAAAATAAACTGCATCTATTTAAAATGTACAATTGAATTAGTTTTGACAGATGTACACAACCATGAAACCACCAATACAATCAAAAGGCAAAACATTTCAATCATCCCCTAAAGATTTTTCATGTCCCTTTGTAGATAATTCTTCTCTACCTCCAACCCAAACAATCACTGATCTGTTTTCTGTCAGTGTGAAGGAGTTTGTATTTAGGTAAACAGAATTACACAGTATGTAATATTTTACGTCTGGCTTTAGTCACTCAGCATGATGATTTTTGAGACTCATCCATGTGGTTGCATGCACCAGTACTTTCTTGAGTCTTCTTTTTCTTGTTTTTTTAATCTATGCATCTGCTGATGGATATTTGGGTTATTTCTAGTTTGCATCTATTATGAATAAGTTTATGAAAATGCATGCATAAATATTTCTATGTACATATGTTTTCAATTCTACTGGATAAATATGTAAGAGTAACATGGCTGAGCTATATGTTAGCTGAGTCTTTAAAATTTTTAGACAGTGATAAATTGTTTTACAAAGTAGTTATTTCATTTTACTTTCTGACTGCTAGTGTACAAGAGTTCCTCCACATCTTCACCAACACTTGATATTTTTAGTCTTTTCAATTTGAGCCATTCTAATGTGTACATAGATTTATTTCTATCTGCATTTTCTTGATGACTAATGATGTGCATAGTGATTCTTTTATCCTCTTTTGTAAAATGTCAGTAAAAATAGTTTTATCATTTTATATGGTTATTTCTCTTCTTATTACTGAATTATAAGTGGTATGTATTATTATAGGTACAAGCCCTTTGGCAGATAAACATGTTGCATATATTCTCAGTTTTTGTTATGTTTTTGTTTTCCTAACTATGTTTTTCAAAGAGAAAAATAATTATGATAAAGTCAAATATAACTTTCTGTGGTCTATGTGCTTTCTATATCCTGTTTAGGAAAACTTTGCCTACCCCAAATTTGCAAATATTTTCTCCTTTGTTTTTTCTAGTTTATAATTTTACATTTTATTTTTCAATAATATTAAATATACAGAAAAATTGCTAAAATAGTACTGAGAGTTCCTGAAGACACTTCATGGAAATTACTTTAATTTTAACATTTTTTTGTGATCAAGTTATAATGATCAAAATTAAGATGATAAGATTGCTAAATACTCTTAACCAAACTAGAGACTTTACTTGTATTTCATTAGTTTTTACAATAACAGAATCCCAAGATCCCATATTGCATTCAG
The DNA here is from genome assembly GCF_001604975.1 of Cebus imitator. NCBI lineage: Eukaryota > Metazoa > Chordata > Mammalia > Primates > Cebidae > Cebus > Cebus imitator. Next base: position 1,661,390 of record NW_016107672.1, read on the forward strand.
TTGTCAAGTCTCCTTTGTGAAAATAAATGAAAATACCCAAATGAGAACAAGGAAAGGTTACAGCTTTTTCCAGTTGCCCTTAAGTTGTAAGTAAGGGAAAAATTAGAGAGGCTGTCAGTTATCAAACTCTGGCTTTTTTGGGCTAATTTCTATAGGGGTTATTGTTTGGCTGCCCAGATTGTTAGCCACAAATAATAGTTTGAGTTTCTAAACTGGTTACTGAAGGTACTGAGTTGGCTTCCTGGACTGGTGGCTGCAGATGGTGGGTCAGAGTTCTATTTTAAACATTGTATGGCCATTTTCTGTATTTTCAGCCTCTTACCTTTGTCTTCTCCAATGAGACAAAGTCTTCCTTATGCTTTACAACATTGGCAATTTTGATGACGATTCCTCAGTTATTCTGTAGAATGTCCTTCGTTTGTGTTTATCTAATGTTATTTCATGATTAAATTGAAGTTATGAATTTTTGGCAAGAATATTAAACGGGATTTCCTTCTCATTGCAATATACAAAGGAGTACATGATATCAATATATCTTATAACTTCTGATGTTAACTATGATCATTTGCTTAAGGAGATGTTTGTTGGATCTCCCCCTGAAAAGTTGTTATTTTTCTCTACATAGGTAATGACTATCTTGGGGGAAATACTTTAAGACTAGGCAAACATCCACTTTCACTTTTAACTTTTACCCATTAATTTCAGCATCCATCAGTAGATCCTTCCTGCAAAAATTAATAGTGTGGCGTTCTTTCTATTTCCTTCATTCCTTAAATAATTATTAATTAGAATTCTTCTGCAAGGAAAAACTGCCCCATCTTTCCATATATGATTTATTTATTATTTATATGCATGTGTATTCATGAATCATTTTTATTTTATGAATTACAAAACAATGCTATCATTAGTTATATCGTTATCAGATTGTTCTGGATTTGGCTATTGGGAGTTCCCTCAGCCTGCATCCTGTGTTCTTTTAATATGGCTCCATCCTTTTTGGGCACTTCATTACTTTCTGGTACTGAAACGTGATTTAGGCTTACCTTTTATTTTTCTTGTCCCATCCCTGAAATCAACTACATCTTCCTGCATTTTTTTATTGAACAATAATATTGAGAACCCAAGTTTGTGCTAAATATTTTAAATCATTGCCTATAGTCCTTCTCAGTGGACAGAGCTAGATGATGATGTAAGTATATGTACTCACACATGGATTTCTATTTATTACTGTCTCCAACTCCGTTTTTTATAAAACAATCAGTTCATACTGATAATTCTGATTCCTACCCCAAGCCATAAGGTTCATTCAAGCTTTCACCCTTCCCTTTTTTGTAACTTCTTTCTCGCATAGTAATGTACTCGATTCTCATTATTTACAATATGCTTGCTTACTTTTACAACTCTAGTTTATATGTAATTTTTAAGTTGCTAATCCATATTCGTGTGAGAAACAAATTTACTACGTAGAGTACAATGTTGATGTGCAAATTTTAACCATAAATATGGAATCCAAATACTGTTATTCAAGTTTCTTAGGTCAGTCCTTTCTTCCATACCCCCTTCACTATGGTTGTTATTTATTTGTGATACAATAAGTTTCATTTCTAGAGTTTGTATTTGATTTTGAATCTCCCCCACATTCTGATTTTTAAAAAATTTATATACAGTATAATTTATTACTTGTTAATTATTTATTTAGAGACAGAGTCTTGCTCTGTCACCCAGGCTGGAGTGCAGTGGCACAATCTAGGCTCACTGCAACCTCCACCTCTCAGGTTCAAGCAATACTCCTGCCTCAGCCTCCCAAGTAACTGGGGCTACAAGCATGTGCCATTGTTCACAGCTAATTTTTCTATTTTTAGTAGAGATGGGTTTTCACTTTGTTGGCCAGGCTGGTCTTGAACTCCTAACCTCAGGCGATCTGCCTGCCTTGGCCTCCCAAAGTGCTGGGATTACAGTGTGAACCACTGTGCCTGGCCAATTTACTGTTTGTTGTATACATTTTCAGTCTTAACAGATTGTTTCACTATCACTGATTCAAAATGATTGATTCATTTGATAGTCCTGATTCAAAACAAGTCTATTACCTAAAAAGAAGGCTTTTTTTATTTTTTTATTTCTTCAGTCTAGTTAGGTGTTTATCAGTTTTGTGGATCTTGAAATATATATGTCTATATATCACCCTTGTTTATTATTTGTATTCTATTTCATCCTCTGCTTTTTATTCTTTATTGGCTCTTTTCTATCGTCTTATGGATTTTCTAAATATTTTTCACATTCAATTTTAATTGATTTTTTTAGCTTTACCACTGTTATTTTATTTTTAGTAGTTGCTCTGGTATTAAATAATGTCTAATTTTTATGGTTTATAAGTTAAAATTTTATGACTAAATATGGAAGCCTTACAACAGAATATGGCTATTTATTACCCAGACTCTTCTTTTTCTATATACTTGTCATATTTATTATGCCACCGTACATTCTATACCTCACAGAACAGTGTTATAACTTTTGCTTTAAACCTTTGTAATAATTTAAAGAAACTAAAATAAAGTGTCCTTTATATATACTGAAACATTTGTTATTTCTAATGCTTTTCATTCATTTAACATGTTTCATTCATTTAAGTGATACCTCTGGTATCACTTCCTTTCAGCTAGAAGACCTTCTTTGAAGTGCATATCTGCTGGTGATTTGTTATTTGTTGTTTATTTTGTTTTCGTTAACCTGAAATTCCTTTATTTCACCTTCATTCTTGGAGCATATTTTGGTCAGGCTACAATTTTTTCTTGACAGGTTTTTTTTTTTCTTTCTGTAATTTAAAGATTTGATCCAAGGTCTTCTGGCTTTCCTTGTGTCAGGTGTAAAAACTACAATCTTTCAAATCATTTTTTTCCTGACTTTTTCCCACATTCTTCCACTTTGGTGTTTTAGCAGATTTTTTTTTTCCACATATGGAGATATTTTATTTGTATTTATTCTACTTGTTCTCTAGCCTCCTCAAAGCTGTAAACATAAGTGTTCAATCATTAAAGTTGATATGTTTGTTTTAACAGACAGTTAAACTGATTAGACTGACACTGCACATTCCGTTTCTCCTGCAGGAGTGGTATTTTAGATCTCAGTTCAGTCCTTTATCCTTAGCTGCAACTATTTTGAATTGCCTCATGTGTGCATGGTTCTGAAGCCAAGCAGATATTTGGGTAGAGTTTTTACAGAGAAATTAGAGCTCCTCTTCTTTGGCTTTCTCTGCTTCAGGACTTTTTCTCATTTTCCAGGGATCATGAGTGCCTTGGGCTCTGTCTTTTGGTTCTTTGGACAGAAGGACAGTCATTTTTCTCTAAGTATTTTAGCTGCACTTTACCACCTTGCACTTACTTGTGACTGTGATTAGCCTCAGGATGAGATCTTAAAAACAGGAAACTTAATCCATCACAGTCTTGTCTTCTCAATTTCAACTCCCCTCCAATATATGTCTGCTTTTATCTCTTCTCTGCCTAGTAGAATTCTGTGGGTTTTTTCCTTGAGATTTTATAGTTGTTATCTGGCAAAGGGTCAGTCTATTATGTCCTAGAGGCATAAATTCACCAAATTCTATTACATTATATCCCAATAAATGTGATATACTTCTGACTAACAAAATAATTGTATACACTGCTGATTATATTCTTGGCTCATTTCCTATATTACTAATTTTTATTTAAAATTATTGTTTTAATTGCTAATATACTACTTCCCTTTACTTATTTCCTATAATATTAATTTTATTTTTAATCAGTTGCTATTTTAATTGCCTATATATAGCATACTCCTAGCTTATCAAATAATTTCTATAATTTTCACTCTTTTCAAATAATCTCTTTAAAAATAGATAATCTTTTTAACAACTAAGAAAAAAGGAAATGCAGATCCCAAATATTAGTAGGATAACATAAGTTCACATATCTGGCATGAATTCACATATGTTTGTGCATACAGAAAACTGTCAAATTTTAGAGCAGGAACAAAAAAAGAAACCTTGAGGGAAATAGAATCCAAGCATTTCCTATAAAACACTTTAGCTAGATCACTCAGCTGACTTTCAAAGGTTACGTAACTGGTTACTGACTGAGCTGGAATGTCTTAACCTGTATTAGGGATAAAACTAGTAAAAATGTACATAAATGAGCATAAAAACCAGACATTCTATAGAAGAGTGAACTTCTGGCAAAAGTGCCACATAAAAAAATGGCAATCTAGAGTATTACATATTCTCTATGGAGTAAGAGACATTTAAACAGAGACTAAAATTGTCAGAGAAGCTGGAGACTATATTTAGATATTTGATACAAAATTGAATTAGACAATTGTTTAGGTGCTAGGGGAAACCTTCCATTTTTCTCTCTGAAGATTCACTGAAAAATCAACTCATAAAAGGTAGATAGGAAAAATGGTATACAAATTTCTTAGTGTGCACAGGGGAGAATGTCACACAGTGTAATTGCCCCTATCCCAGTGGCCTAAGATGCTTATATACCATTCTCCCTAGAGTAACGGGAGATGGTGAAGTGGGGACAATATTAGGACAGTAGTAAATATTTTTGAAACCACCCCAGAGGAAATTATTCTTTGCTCTGTGTAGAGTCCATGGATAAAATTTAATTTGTTAATTATTTTTTATTATTATACTTTAAGTTCTGGGGTACATGTGTAGAATGTGCAGCTTTGTTGCATAGGTATACATGTGCCATGGTGGTTTGCGGCATCCATCACCCTGTCATCTACATTAGTTAGACCTCCTGATGCAATCCCTCCCCTATACCCCCACCCCCTGCTATCTTTACCCTAGCCCCCCACCCTCCAACGGACCCCAGTGTGTGATGTTACCCTCCCTGTGTCCATGTGTTCTCATTGTTCAACACCCACTTATAAGTGAGAACATGAGGTGTTTGGTTTTCTGTTCTTGTGTCAGTTTGCTGAGAATGATAGTTTTCAGCTTTATCCATGTCCCTGCAAAGGACATGAATTCATCCTTTTTTATGGCTGCATGGTATTCCATGGAGTATGTGTGCCATATTTTCTTTATCCAGTCTATCACTGATTGGCATTTGGGCTGGTTCCAAGTCTTTCTTATTGTGAACTGTGTCACAATAAACATACGTGTGCATGTATCTTTAAAATGATTTATAATCCTTTGGTTATATACCCTGTAATGGGATTGCTGGGTCAAATGATATTTCTATTTCTAGATCCTTGAGGAATCACCACAGTGTCTTCCACAATGGTTAAACTAATTTACACTCTCATCAACAGTGTGAAAGTGTTCCTGTTTTTCCATATCCTCTCTAGCATCCATTGTTTCCTAACTTCTAATGATTGCCATTCTAGCTGATGTGAGATGGCATCTCATTGTAGTTGTGATTTGCATTTCTCTAATGATCAGTGATGATGAGCATTTTTTCATATTTGTTGGCTGCATAAATGTCTCCTTTTGAGAAGTGTCTGTTCATATCCTTTGTCCACTTTTTGATGGGGCGGTTCGTTTTTTTCTAGTAAATTTAAGTTCTTTATAGATTGTGGATATTAGCCCTTTGTCAATGGGTAGATTGGGAAAATTTTTTCCCATTCTATTGGTTGCTGATTCACTCTAATGATAGTTTCTTTTGCTGTGCAGAAGCTCTTAAGTTTAATTAGATCCCACTTGTCTATTTTGGCTTTTGTTGTCTATTTGGTATGTTAGTCATGAAGTCCTTGCCTATGCCTATGTCTTGAATGGTATTGCCTATGTTTTCTTCCAGGGTTTTTAATGACATTAGGCCTTACGTTTAAGTCTTTAATCAATCTGAAGTTAATTTTTGTATAAGATGTAAAGAAAATATCCAGTTTTAGCTTTCTACATATGGCTAGCCAGTTTTCCCAACACCATTTATTAAATAGGGAATATTTTTCCCCATTGCTTGTTTTTGTCAGGTGTGTCAAATATCAGATAGTTGTAGATGTGTGGCATTATTTCTGAGGTCTCTGTTCTGTTTCATTGATCTATATCTCTGTTTTGGTGTTGGTATCATGCTGTTCTGAATACTGTGTAGCCTTGTGGAATAGTTTGAAGTCAGGTAGTGTGATGCCTCCAGCTTTGTTCTTTCCACTTAGTATTGTCTTGGCCATACGGGCTCTTTTTGGTTCCAAATGTAATGGGAAAAAAAAAAAAAAGGTGTTTTTTTCTAATTCTGTGAAGAAAGTCAGTGGTAGCTTGATGGGAATAGCATTGAATCTGTAAATTACTTTGGGCAGTATGGCCATTTTCACGATATTGATTATTCCTAACCAAGAGCATGGAATGTTTTTCCATCTGTTTGTGTCCTTTCTTATTTCCTTGAGTAGTGGTTTGTAGTTCCCCTTGAAGAGGTCCTTCACATCCATTGTTAGTTGTATTTCTAGATATTTTATTCTCTTTGTAGCAATTGTGAATGGGATTTCACTCATGATTTTACTCTGTTTGTCTGTTATTGATGGGTAGGAATGCTTGTGATTTTTGCACATTGATTTTGTATCCTGAGGTTTTGCTGAAGGTGCTTATCAACTTAAGAATATTTTGGGCTGAGACGATGGAGTCTTCTAAATACATAATCATGTAGTCTGCAAATAGAGACAATTTGACTTCCTCTTTTCCTAATTGAATGTGCTTTATTGCTTTTTCTTGCTTGATTGCCCTGGCCAGAACTTCCAGTACTATGTTGAATAGGAGTAGTAAGAGAGGGCATCCCTGTCTTGTGCCAGTTTTCAAAGGGATTGCTTCCAGTTTTTGCCCATCCAGTATGATATTGGCTGTGAGTATGAAATAAATAGCTTTTATTATTTTGAGATACGTTCCATCAGTACCTAGTTTGTTGAGAGTTTTTAGCATAAAGGGTTATTGAATTTTGTCGAAGAACTTCTCTGCATCTACTGAGATAATCATGTGGTTTTGTCTTCGTTCTGTTTATGTGATGGATTATGATTATAGATATGTGTATGTTGAACCATCCTTGCATCCCAGGGATGAAGTCGGCTTGATAATAATGGATAAGGTTTTTGATGTGCTGTTGGATTCAGTTTGCCAGTATTTTGCTGAGGATTTTCACATCGATGTTCATCATAGATATTGACCTGAAATTTTCTTTTTTAGTTGTGCCTCTGCCAAGTTTTGGTATCAGAATGATGCTTGTATCATAAAATGAGTTAGAAGGGATTCCCTCTTTTTGTATTGTTTGGAATAGTTCCAGAAGGAATGGTACCAGCTCCTCTTAGTAGACTATTTAATTGCTGCCTCAATTTCAGACCTTGTTATTGGTCTATTCAGGGATTTGACTTCTTCCTGGTTTAGTCTTAGGAGGTTGTAAGTGTCCGGGAATTTATCAATTTCTTCTAGATTTACTGGTTTATTTGCGTAGAGGTGTTTAGAATATTCTCTGATGGTATTTTGTATTTCTGTGGGATCTGTGGTGATATCCACTTTAACATTTTTTTATTGCATCTATTTGATTCTTCTCCCTTTTCTTCTTTGTTAGTCTGGCTAGAAGTCTTGTCTGTTTTGTTCATCTTTTAAAAAAACCAGCTCCTGGATTTATAGATTTTTTTTTTTAAATGGTATTTTTGTGTGTTTATCTCCTTGAGTTCTGCTCTAACCTTAGTTATTTCTTGTCTTCTGGTGGCTTTTGAATTTGTTTGGTCTTTCTCCTCTAGTTCTTTTAATCATGATGTTAGGGTGTCGGTTTTAGATCTTTCCTCATTTCTCTTGTGGGCATTTAGTGCTAAACATTTCCCTCTAAACACTGTTTTAAATGTGTCCCGTACATTGTGTCTTCATTCTTATTGGTTTCAAATAAATCTTTATTTCTACTGTTAGGTCATTATGTATCCAGTAGTCATTCAGCAGCAAATTGTTCAGTTTCCATGTAGTTGTGCAGTTTTGAGTGGGTTTCTTAATCCTGAGTTCTAATTTGATTGCACTATAGTAGCAGACGTGGATTTTACATGACAGAATCACTTTCATAAAGTTAAACATTTACTGTTTTGTAAAACATTTAACTAAATTAATGTTTGTATTATAATGTTAATTGTTAAATAAAATTGCAGAAACTTTCTCTTGTAAATCAAACACACATTCCCAAGTATATACAAATATAGGAATAGGCATCAACATTTTTTCCTTGAAAAAAAAATTCTTTGTATTTAAGATAAATGTAGTTTGATTTTTAAATTTTTAGTCAGTGTGATATTATCACTTGTTAAAATTGTTCTGTGATATACCTAAATTTACTCATGAACCAATCCCATTTATCCAGTAGGACAAATGTTTTCAAAGTATTACCAAGGGAACTCCTGGAAATTCCGAAGACCATTTCAGGAATTCTGCAAGGCCAAAACAATTTCCATAGTAATGAGACATTATTTGACCTTTTACTTTAATTCTTGACCAGGTATACGGTAGGCTTTCTGTAAAGTACATGCCATATAGTATGTCATGGGTTTTATGCTACTAAAATATGTGCTTGCCTGTTCTTATACTTTCTAAAATCATCATTGGCACATAAATATTTGCATTTTTGTTTATTGACTCAGTTTTGAGCAGTACTTTTGCTCTTCTATTACTATCACTGGTAATATTTTAGTAATCTTATAAACTCATAATCATCTAACAAGTGTTACTTGGAAATCCTGAAATTCTTTGTCTGCATAGAAGCATAAAAAGGTCAACATATTTTTATTTACATCACATTTTAAAAACTAAAAAAAAAAAAATTCTAAAATTTTAGGTTTCATCTAAAACTGTTATTTTAGAATGTAACCATCGTTTATTCTGAAATAGAGGGAATATTTCTCCTATATTTACAGAATGATTATTGGCATAAAAAGAAATGGTAAAAAGTTTATCAATGAACAGCTGCAGTATCTACACCTAGGATACTAAGAAAAGTATAACTTTCATATCAGAGGGTCATTTGATTCATGAAAGAGAGGAATCTACTCCAAAGAACTTGGGTGAAACTGTAATTAACAACTATGGCAAGTGCTATTTCCATCATCTTTACATATGCTAATACTGTTCTTTATTGTATCTTTTGAAACAGAATATTTTAAAATAGTTTTGTACTGCCCATTATGTTGCAGTGTCATTTTGAAACCAAACATTGAGAGGGTAGTGAAAAAAATAATTAAATATCTCATTCACAGGTGGATTGAAGTATTTAGCAGCCAGAATCATGTGTTATAGCTTTTCAAACTAACACACAAGAAGCTGCAGAAACATTGTACAGCATTTATACCATATTGCATTTGCTGTGGAAGAACAGAAAATAGCTGGGATTTAATAAAACCTTAGACTATTGATACTACTCAATGTCTATTGATGAAAAATTAGTAAAAGCATTCACAGCAATGCCATTTTCCAATATTGTAGTATCACGTTGAATTAAAGATTATGTTGCAAACATGAAGAGTGAGATAATATCTTGTTTGCAGAACTGAACTTTTTTACCTTACAAATGGAAAAATCTGCAGATGTGGCTGGGCTAGCTCATTTGCTTCTATTCATTTGATATCAGCACTGACTAAGCAGCCACAAAGATCTTGTTTTATGTGAATGTTTGGTAGCAAGTACGAGGGGCACAGAAATATTTAAAGTATTGAGTAATGCTATTGAATTTCACTTTTTTACTTTTTTGAATCTCATGAAAGCACTGAGTTGACTTTGGCATGGCTGGTACAGAAGCAATGATGTGTAGAATTGCTAATGTTTTAGCACAAATTAAGGTAGTAGCTTCCAACTGTATTAGTGGTCACTATGTTCTTCACTGAAGTGCACTTGGGAGTAAAAGAAAAAATAAATGCCAATTTTCCTTAAAAATATCTGGTCCCTTAACTCTTCCTGAGCACCAAAGGTAATTAAAATCCAGTGCCTACTTTTTTCCCTGTAATGCTCATGGGAGATGAGTGATTTCACCTGAGAATGGCTTTTATGCCTTGGAAAATTGGAGGGAGAAGGAGTCAGGGATGCTGCTATCCTTTCAGAATTCCTCTTTGTAATTAATTGGTAAAAATATGAATAAACGGCCGGGCGCGGTAGCTCACGCCTATAATCCCAGCACTTTGGGAGGCCGAGGCGGGTGGATCACGAGGTCAAAAGATCGAGACCATCCTGGTCAACATGGTGAAACCCTGACTCTACTAAAAATAAAATAAAATAAAAAATTAG
>NW_016107672.1:1671771-1770638 GCF_001604975.1 Cebus imitator
CACACACACACACACACACACATATGAATAAACAAAACCACTAGAGCTTTCTTGAATGGCTAATTTATTAATGGTTTTCAAATACAAATTCATTATTCTTCACAAATATAGTTCATTTTAAATATTTTGTTTTTTATTTTTTAAACATTTTTATTTGTTGTTAAAATTATTTAATATATTGTTATTTCTTTCTTTCCACTGTAATGTAAGGCACATGATGACAGGACCTATGTCTGTGTTCTTATTTCTGTATCCCAATGATTAGAATAGTGACTGACACATAGTAGGTTCTCAAGAGATACATATGAAATGAATGATTTTTATTTTTAGGCTCAACTTCTTGTTATGATTTTATATGATCTATGTTTCAAATAAATCATTCCTGTCAAAAAAGCAATTAATCCAAATATGTCTACCCTTATTTGTAAAGCAAACAAAATTTCTTTTGTATATATAAATAGGAATATTGTCCAGCACTTTTTTGTTTTATTGCTCTCTTTTCTGATTAACGATATTTCATTTAACTAGTGAGGTATCAGTACTTCTTTCCTGATTGCATTTAACATAGCCTTTTAGACTTAATAACAAACATGTGTTTTTAAATATAGCTTTGTTTAATGGGTTAAAATCATGTAAATATATGTGTTTAGGATATCTGAACATCCAAAGACATTAATACCTGTTAATGTCACTATACTCAGAGTAACTGACATTCCCTCATGATCCCTGTCTTTCGTCCCTTTGCTCAGAATAGCTAGCCTCACTTTGCTTGCATCTACCTATACAACTGAGAGTCAGCCTGGACCTGGTTAGAACCCCACCCCTTTAATTCAGGACTTGATCAAAGTCTCCACTTCCTGGTTCACAGTTGTCCTTGTGTTTGAATTCAAATGCTTCTCACCGTAGTATATTAGCAGAAACATCAAGCTATAGTCCAATCTACTCCTTACTGTGTCTGGATATCCATCTCTCTAGCCTCCTGTCTGCTTTTCTCCCCAAAATTTCCTGATGGATTTGTAGACTGGTTTTGAATAATTTTATTTTTGGTGGAAATTATTTCTCTCCTTGCCTTGTTTCACTCCTCTGTTTCTCTTTCAGCTGGACTCACTTCTGCCTTGTTTTATATACATCCACTTGATCCACAGTTTGGAGATCTACCATGATCTTGGCATATATCTAGTAATGTACACCTGTGAATACACAATTATACAAACATTGGATGATGCTACTCACTACACTCACCAAGTTAGAGAATGAGCAATTGTAGAGGGCTAATCTGGGCGTCAGGCATGCTCTCAAAGGGGAGAGATGATTGCTCTTCCACACTCAAAGCATAGGACAGCATGCTGCATAAATATGGCTGCACTGGCTGATGTAATTTCCCATGTAGTATTTATTTTCATTATCATTATTATCACTATGCACGTGTCTACAGATTTGCTATTTATTTGTATTATGAACATCATGAATTTCATTAACTCAGATGGTCTAGAATATTAAACATACCTACATTTGACAAATCCAACATAATTTTCTGAGCCACCAAATTTGTTTTTATTTTAAAGTAGAGAATTCTGAAGTTCATAGCAGGAAAGTTATTTTTTCCTAATGGCTCACTGTATGTCAGTGATGGAGCTGGTAATAAAACCTTAGTTCTCTATATCTCCAATTCAGTGCTCAATTGAAACTGTATTACTCACTCAATGAAAGCTAAATGAAAAAAATGAAAGTTACACTTTGGTATCACAGGCTATGTTGTGCCTGACTAATGTCACACGTTTTATTCCTTGCAACCCAGGCATACCCCAACTACTACTTACTAAATGACCTATGAAGGTCATTTGTACCATAGTGTAATGTTTAAAGGTGTGAGCCACTCATACTTTGAAATATTAATAAAATATATTTGTGAACTTCCTTACACTTGCTCATAAAATGAATAGACCACTTACCTCCCCTAGTCTCCCATAAGGTTATAAGGACTTACTCATTCAAATGAATAGTGATAATAATAAGCACTGTACCAACTAGTGAAGTATCTTTTAAAAGTTGCCTGTCATATGCCAAGCAATAATCATGAAAATGTAATATGTACTTTCTCATTGAAACTCCTAAAAAGAACCAATGAGGTTGTATATAAATGCTATGCACATGCCACTCTTTTCCATTACCTTCTCTTTTCTTTTTATCCATTTTCTTCAACAACAACAACAAAAAGTCAGTGACTTAAATCATATATGCCTTTTCTCAAAACAATATATGGACCATAATTTGCTATTTCTCCCTCCTTGCTTGTTGATGGAAGAGGTCCATAATCAGCCAGGCAAAGGAAGAATTTTCAGCAAGCCTGAGGGCAGAGTGATATGTTAATATCAGTGGGGGCGGGGGTGAATATTCAGCTCTAGTTGTCCACGGAAACCATATCCCTGACATAGGACACCTACTAATACAATAACATTCTGTTAAGCCTCACAAAACAATGAGTAGGAAACATGGTACCAATGCAGTTACTATAGGCAGCCAGCTCTGTGGAAGGAGAGAAAATAAATTTCAGAAGTTACAGGGCTTACCAAGTTTTTTCTTTATTACTAACCATGTAATGCTTCTGATGTGGGTAAGTAAGCCAGGGTGAGATAATGAAGAGAGAACCTTGAACAGCCTATGGCAACATCAAAGCCTTGAGCGTCAGAAGTAGGTACTAAGGGCCAACATAATAAATAAGCCTTAATAGTTAGTTTCAGTCCTTATATCAATTAAAAAGTGTTTATTTGACTCATGACTTAATAATAATTGCAGAGCAGATCAATGTTTCTAAGAGGTGGTAAGCTAAAGGGACAAAAGAGTGGAACATTTTACATTTGTGGACATATGGGTGCCATTAATATATTAGATTGAAGATAGATGATTGATCAATAGATAGATACATAGGAAGACAGACTTTTTCTTTGAGACAATGTCTTGCTTTGTCACTCAGGCTGAAGTACAGTGGCAACCATAGGTCACAACAGCCTTCAACCCCTAAGCTCAAGTGATCTTCTTGCCTCATCCTACAGAGTAGCTGGGGTTACAGGCGTGCACCACCACACCTGGCTAATGCTTTTTTTTTTTTTAGAGATGGGGTCTTGCTATATTGCCAGGCTGGTCTCATGCTCCTCACCTCAAGGAATTCTCCTGCCTTGGTCTCCCAAAGTGTTACTATTACAGGCATGAGCCACTATACCCAGGAGGTTAGGCCTATTTTTGAAGTAGATAAATGAAGAAGAATTTCAGTTGATTAGTTATCAGAGATATTTCTCACACAAATTTAAAATTAATATAAAAGATGGTGTCAGTGTCTTAGTCTGTTTTATTTTACTATAACATAGTATCACCTACTGAGTAATTTATAAAGAAAAAATATTTATTATAATTCTACAGGCTGGAAAGTCCAAGGTGCCAGCATTGTACAAAGGCCTTCATACAGTGTTCTCTCATAGTAGAACGTAAAAGGGCAAGAAAGCATGTGTGTGCAACAAAGAGCAAGACATTGAACATGCAGCCTTAAGCCCTTTTGTGATTGGCATTACCCATTCATGAGGGCAAACCCTTTATGGCCTAATGACCTCTCAGAGGTCCACCTCTTGCCATTGTTGCATTAGGGATTAAGTTTCTGACACATAAACGTGGGGGGACACATTGAATCTATATCAGACAACATATTTTAACTATAAAAGTTATAAAAGTTATGAAGTATGCTATAAATCCAGTCATCTGGAAATATTAGTGATGCAATTCAATTTTTTTCATTATCAACATAGGATTTAAAAATTTACTGCTAGAATATAGAGTAAAACTCCAAAACTTTAGAGAGTATGCCTATCAAGTAAGGTAGCCATGTACTAGTAAAGAAGAAATATCACCATTTAAACAATTGCATTATTAATAGCTTATTATTCATAACGTATTTTATTATACTATTATTCATAGCTTATTTTATCATATAAAATTAGTTTCAGAACTATTAAATATACAGCAGATTTTATTTTACATATGCCATATTTTCTATGACTAATATAAATGGCTTTTCCATAAAAATTATCAAGCTTGATCCTTTTCTATGTATAATGATGGTTTCCAATATCTTTATTTCTAAACCCAATTACATTTGTCCAAGTTCTTCAAATGTCGAATAGCAGAAAATTTTATATTATTTAAAAAGAATAGAAAAAAAATCTAAATAACATGAAATATAAGCTAATTTTTCTTTTTTTTTCTGTTGTCTTTACCAGCAGAGTTTATAAGAATTATTTTTTAATTGAAAAAAAATTGTATGTATTATGTCCAGTATGATGTTTTTCTATATGTATACATTGTGGAATTGCTAAATCAAGCTAATTAACATACCTATTATCTCACAGACTATTTTGTAGTAAGGTATTTAAAATCACTCCTAGCAATTCTCAAGTATGTAATACATTGTTATTAACTATAAACACCAAACACATTTCCTGAATTTATACCTCCTAACTGAAATTTTGTGTCTTTTAACTAACATCTTATCAATAATAAGAATTACCAAAAGATAATTATGTTTGTTTACTGTCTTTTCTCCAAAATTATTAACCAAAACTTAGATTTTTTTTTTAATTCATTATACTTTAAGTTCTGGTGTACATGTGCAGATCGTGCAGGCTTGTTACATAGGTATATACGTGCCGTGGTAGTGGTTTGCTGCATCCATCACCCCTTCATCTACATTAGATATTTCTCCTAATGCTAGCTCTCCCCTATCCCCCACCCCCTGCTATCCCTCCTCTACTCCCCTAACCCCCAAGCTCCAGTGTGTGATGTTCCCCTCCCTGTGTCTACGTGTTATCATTGTTCAACACCCACTTATGAGTGAGAACATGTGGTGTTGGGTTTTCTGTTCTTGTGTCAGTTTTCCGAGAATGATCGTTTCCAGTTTCGTCCGTGTTTCCGCAAAGAACCTGAACTCATCTTTCTTATGGCTGCATAGTATTTCATGGTGTATATGTGTCACATTTTCTTTATCCAGCCTATCATTGATGGGCATTTGGGTTGGTTCCAAGTCTTTGCTATTGTGAACAGTGCCACAGTAAACATATGTGTGCATGCATCTTTACAAATGATTTATAATCCTTTGAGTATATACCTAGTAATGGGATTGCTGGGTTAAATGGTATTTCTAGTTCTAGATCCTTGAGGAATTGTCACACTATCTTCCACAATGGTTGAATTAATTTATACTCCCATTAGCAGTGTAAAAGCATTCATATTTCTCCACATCCTCTCCAGCATCAGTTGTCTCTTGATTTTTCAATGGTCGCCATTCCAACTGGTGTAAGGTAGTATCTGAATGTGGCTTTGATTTGTATTTCTCTAATGACCAGTGATGATGAGCTTTTTTCATACATTTGTTGGCTGCATAAATGTCTTCTTTTGTAAAGTGTCTGTTCACATCCTTTGCCCACTTTTTGATTTTTTGTTTGTTTGTTTATTTGTTTCTGTAAATTTGTTAAGTTCCTTGTAAATTCTGGATGTTAGAACTTTGTCAGATGGGTAGATTGCAAAAATTTTCTCCCATTCTGTAGGCTACCTGTTAACTCTAATGATAGTTTCTTTTGCTGTGCAGGAACTCTTTAGTTTAATTAGATATCATTTGTCAGTTTTGGCTTTTGCTGCAATTGCTTTTGGCATTTTTGTCATGAAGTCTTGGCCCATGCTTGTGTCACAAATAGTATCGCGCAAGTTTTCTTCTAGGGTTTTCATAATTTGGGGTTTTATATTTTTACTTTTAAGTCTTTAATCCATCTTGAGTGAATTTTTGTATAGGTTTAAGGAAGGGATCCAGCTTCAGCTTTCTGCATATGCTAGCCAGTTTTCCCAACACCATATATTAAATAGGTAATCCTTTCCCATTGCTTGTTTTTGTCAGGTTTGTCAAAGATCAGATGATTGTAGTTGTCTAGCATTCCTTCTGAGGCCTCTTCTCTGTTCCATTCGTCTATATGTCTGTTTTGGTACCAGTATCATGCTATTTTGATTATAGTAGCCTTGTAATATTAACATAGTTTGAGGTCAGGTAGCTTGATGCCTCCAGTTTTGTTTGTTTGTTTGTTTTGCTTAGGATTGTCTTGGCTACGTGGGCTCTTTTTTGGTTCCATATAAAGTTTATGATGGTTTTTTCCAATTCTGTGAAGAAAGTCATTGGTAGCTTGATGGGGATAGCATTGAATCTATAAATTACTTTGCCTAGTATAGCCATTTTCATTATACTGATTCTTTGTAACCATGAGCATGGAATATTTATCCATCTGTTTGTGTCCTCTCTTATTTCATTGAGCGGTGGTTTGCAACACTTAGATCTTTATCATTGAACAATAAATTGAAGCTATAGGAGAGACTCACAGACATTATATAAAAATAATATCAGATTGGGCTAAAGAATCTTAAAGTTCATCTAATTCTCAAATATTACAATCTCATCTTAGGTTTCACAGACCAAACAGTAATAAGAGCTAGTTGATAGTCTCTAGAATTATGACAGGAGACAAAAGTCTCAGATTGTTTCTGAACAGGCACTCTCTGGGACTTAATCTAGGCTAAAATGAGTAAGATAAATTTTCTGACCTTATGTTTCATCATTTCTCCTAAGTCACCTTTTGACTTATCCAAATTCAAAAACCTTAATAATTCATAGTAGTATTGTATTGATAGTGAAAACAGGAATTCTAAAGCCAAACTGACTAGCTCTGCCATGCTCGTTGTGCCCTCTTGGCAAGTTGCTTAGCTTCTTCCATGTGACACAGTTCTCTTAAATTTCAAATGTAGATAATATTAACTATCACATGGAACTGTTGTGAGAAATAAAATTGTTACATGTTTGGACATTATGTGACACATAGTAGATGCTCTATGTGTGTTTGCTATCACTATCATTGTCTTACCCTTTAACTAACTTCTCTGAAAATAGGGAAATTGAGAAGTAGAGTTAGTATGAATTGGTAACCCAATGGCTTTCTGCTTTCTGCAACCCTTCTTAATAAAGATGTAATTTATTTGTAGTATAACAGAATATAACTGTTAAATTAAATGTTGCCTTTTTCTTTTAGCATTTTAAAAATAATTTTGCTTATTCTTATGAAAAGGGAGTATTTTCTAAGACTGAGTAAAAATCATTTCCTTTTTTTTTTTTAAAAAAAAAAAAAAAAACAATTAGGGTTCTTCAAGAAAAGGAAAATTAATTTTCTTTCGATAATGACATGGAGTCCAGTTATAATGGGTTACTGAAATTCTACCTAATAGTCTATGATACATTGCTGTGTTTGAGTAAATAAATGGTGTTTAAGAATAATGTTTTAATGTGCATAGTAAAATAAGCAGGAGCTGGGAGGCCAGAGAGACTTGGATAAGGAAGAGAAATAGCAGGGTAAAAGAAAAACGAACAGTAAGCCTAGAAAAATAATGCTAGAGTTTCCGCTGGAAAGCACTAAGTAAATGGAAGAGAGAGGAAACACTACAAGGATTTTTTTTTTCTGTGTCCAGGAGCTATGTTGGAAGAAACTACTCAATAGCTATACAGTGTTTGCATAAATTATAAAAGACTTATAGTTGTTGCCTTTGAACTTTAGAGTGTAAAGCATCCATTTCCTCATTTTTCTATCAAAAGTACCCTAATTTTTCTTGGCAGGAGAGTTTATACAGCCTTACAGTAGTAGCTATACTTATTGGGTAGCCTGGAACAGAATAGATTACATTGATTTAATCTGGTCAATTTATCTCATTTTCCCATGGCTTCCATATTTGATTTAATGCTGACTCAGAACCCTGTTCAGTTCCCAGGCCACTGAGAATAGCCCTTTTATTCCCCTGGATGAACTAATGAGAAAATATGAAGTGCAGAACAGCAGTCATCAAAACTAGTAAAGATTCAGGAGCCACTATGTGGAGCTGAAAAAGAGCACTAGTCTGCTAGTGCCTCAGAAGTTAGAGCAAAGAGACAGAAAAGAAATTAGTTACCTAGCAGCTTATACTCACTGTGCAAAGTTGCATATGCATCCTTTATCTTGACTACTCAGTTATGTAAGTTAAAAGATGCTTTTTTGGTTGCTGATGATACCAGTTTGTGTTTTGTTTCTTGTTATTTGCAATTAAAGCAGCCTTAACCAATACAAACAGAAATTTCACATTCAAATCTTGGGCTTGTGTTACTTGGCTAACAAGTCTTTAGGCATGTAGAAATATTGCATGCTGTAAACTATGCATCCTATTAGCTGATGCCTCTGCTGAAGTGTCATTAATTTTTGATCTAATCCCACCTGGTGACCCCATAAGAACTTTGTGAGGTTGAACAGAGCATGCTAGAATAATCAACAAAGGGATAAGAGAACCGGAAAATATTTTGTCATTTGTAAGCACACTAAGTTCCACCTGGAAAGTCACAGCAAGCACATAATAGCTCTATGTGTTCTTTTAAAGATAGTACCCTCATGTCAAATACATATCACCCACCATCCCTCTCCCCCAAAAACGCACACACACATTCATTCTATTGTGACTAAAGAAAGGCATAGAAGAGGCATGTGATCCAGTGCCCATGGGTAGCCCTTAGTCAGACATAACTTTATCATCCTTTCTCCTGTATTACTGGGAATAGAAAACAATTTTGTTTCTCAGAATGATAGGAAAAACTGATGTCAGTAGCAAAATTTCAATCTGTTTGGCTATGTGAGGTCTGTTAGCTCATAAGATAACTTCTCCCAAAGGACTCATCTTCGTATCCTAAAATGTAAATTTGAAATTCACTATTAACATTTAAAATAATTCTCTAAAATTTGGAATACCAAAAATGATTTCCAACACATGCTAACCATTTCTTATGGTACCTGGTGTCAGGGCCTCAGCAGATCTACATGTTCTTTCCTCTTAATTTGCTATGTGGACAAGAATATATTGGACCACCTCATAATATTTAAAACATTCTGTGCCAAGACATAATAGAAAACAAATATCAAATCTTCTTAAAAGTTTTAGGACTGTTAAAAGATTGTAAAGAATAAAAATAGAAAACTATAGTCAACACCTACTTTGCATTCGCTGATATCACTCTCTGACTTTTAACCACAGGGCATTCCACGGTCTTAAATTGTTTATGGGTGTGTGTGTATGTGTTTCAGAGAGAGAGTTCCAGCAGCAATTGCTGCTTCTGTTGTTTTTGGTTCATTGCTGTTTCTTCTTCAAGCTCTGTCAACTATTAAAGGTCAAGGGACAAATCTGTTAGGCTATTGGGAGCCTAAAATCTATTTCTTGAATACATAGAATGAATAAAAGTAATGAATGAATAAGTGAATAAGTAAATGAACAAAGATCATTGTATATTCTGCATTGATCTAATGAAGACAAATGTCCCAAGAGCATCAATGTGTGTTCATAATCCTTTTCAGTGCTCTCAATGAACTTATTGGACAAATATTTATTAAGCACTTACTCTCTTCAGCAGAAGAATTATATGCAGACCATCACACATAATGGCAGGGTCTTTGGCAATGCTTTTTTGAGAGATCAGCAGGCTGCAGAACCATGTAAATCAGCTAGAGGATTGATTTGCCAACCAATTTAGAGAAAACCAACCAAAACAAACAACAGAACAAAACAATCAAGCCTAATTGTCCCATAAGGTTCTAGGGATTTGCACTTTTAATACTATCTTTCAGAGCATCCTGTCAAAGAAAAAATGTATCACATGAAGTTAAGCAAGGAAGACTTTATTTAAGACCATTGCAACAGAGGAGAGAGATTGAACTCAACTCCACCAAAACAAAAAGTGGATTTTTGTTGTTGTTGTTGTTTGTTTGTTTGTTTTAATTCTGGGAAAAATAGTGGGAAAATTACAGTAAAATGTTAGGGGGTAGGTAGTCAGTGTTAAGTCATCTGTTTGCTGCTTTTAAAAGAATTAGGCCTCTTTCCTTCCACAGAAACTGGAAGATAGATATGCTATCATTCTTGATAATTACGTATCAAAGGGATAACTCCCAGGTCTTTGAGAAAGGTATTTTTGGGTTGTAAAACAACTTTTGCATATCTAAGGGGCAGAGGAAGAATTTACAATGAAAAACTTTCCAAAACAAGTGCTCTAAGAAAGGAGGTCTAGGACTAAGGGTCTGGAGAAAACCCTTTCTAAAGTTCAGTCAAACCTAGGAGAATAAGTCCATCATGGCTCCTAAGCAAACTAGGATGAGATGGTAACCTATGAGGTTTTAAGTGTTATACAGAACTTCACTAGAAATTTTCTATAACTGACAATTGTGATATTTGCATTCAGCAAATTATCTTGTAGTTCTATGACTTAGCTTTTGCAGGCCCACCAAGGAAATTTTTTTTTTAAAGATATTTACCTCAAAATACAAGAAATATTTTTGTTCCATGAAATAGTTTTTAAAAGTTCATAGTTGGGGAACTTTTGTTGAGTTGTGCTAAAATGAAGATCTCTTATTCATTGAAAGGCTTTAAACAGACCATGAACACATGCATACAAAAAAAAAATGTTCAGAGAATGAGTCTTTGTCCCATGATGCTTTTTCTGTAAACAAAAAGATCTACATTTCTTAATTTATAGCCCTGAATAGCACTTGTGCACTATAAACCTCATTTTGGTGTTGAATAAAATCATAAGATTTGCTTCTTTTGAGATTTGCTTCTTTTGAAAAGTTGAATTGCAAGAATGTGACCACACAGTCAACTTTGAACATTTAAACTCTGGTGATAAGAATGTGATAATTTGTATGTGCCTTGATGTAGAAGTTCCATTAATAGGAGTAGTTTTGCTACAGTAAAAAATAAATCTCATAATTTACCAAGTTAAAATGAGTCACTGCTTAATGTAATTATGTATTGCATTGTTAGTTTCCTATATTTTGATTCTTAGAAAGGTTCTGAGCCCATAGAGCAAAAGAGACCCTAGAAAGGCACATAACCAAACACTGCTGGAGACAAAAAGAAAAATCTTTTTCCAGTGCCTATGGCCAAATCACTGTCTGCTTGAGCCAAAAGAGTGGGCATGAGAAAGAGCCTAGATATTTTTGTGAAGAAACAAATAATATATTCTTGCAGTCACAATGAGGTCAACAATCTTCAGTGTTTATCATATTAAAAGAGAAACCATCACATCATCAATAGCTTAACACTACATTAATTTTCTTAAGAAAATAAAAGAATGAGTTAGTAATTCCAGGAGGTATTTTTCTTCCTTGCTAATTCCAGGAATTCTATTTCTCTGTGGTGTGTATGTGTGAGTTAGTGAGTGAGTGAATGACAGTAACATTTCTGAGAAACTATCCAGTGGAAATAAAAATTTTTAAAGGTCATAACAGAGACATCTATTATATTGTGAATTGAGAGAAAAACATCAAGCTGACAGTTTATATAACAAGTAGGATATGTTTAGATAGGTAAGAATATATCTAAATTGTTAATCTACTTTAACTGGTAAAATATTAGAAGAGGAAATATGTTGAAAGTTACAACTCAGAGTGTTTAAAAATTATCATTTATTAAGTCATTCAAAAAATACGATTTTCTATATGTCTGAGCTTTCAGATAGGTGTTATCTGAACAAGAATGTTCTCGGAAGAAGTAATATTTAACAAATACATTCACACATGTATAATCATTCTAACACAATAGAAACTCAGCTGTTGCCCTCGTAACATACACGGCAGATGTGTTTGTCAGCAGAATGGCCCTCCTAAATGCTATCTTCTATAAATAAAGAGGCTCTGCGGCTCTGCTATCTTTAAAAAAAAGGCTCCTAAGATCATCCTGGAAGTTGTCTTCAGTTTCACTGACTGGAATGAAAAAACAAACAAAAAAGAGGATCGCCAGGGACATTTTATGGGCCAATGTTGTAAGCGACTCATGTCTCATCTGACACTGCATTGAATAGAACTAGTCACAATGATCTCGGCAACGTACAAGAAAGTCTGGGAAAATTTGCCTTGTGCCTCCCATGAGAAACTCCATAATATGTAAAAGGAAATGTGTTTTTGGTGAACAGTTAGCTGAATCTTCCACAATCTATCTCTCACCACCCCTCCCAATATTTCTCTGTATTCTCTTCACGAGGAAGTAATTCAAAGTCCAATCCAATCACTGCAACCAGTACCAAGTCCAGGATATCCAAGAGATGCATATTTTTTTTTCAATTAGTGGCTTCTCATAATCTGGTAATGTGCACTAAAGCCAATTATTTTCATCCTTCAACCCCACATGTCATTTTAAAAGGTAGAGCAAGGACGGCAATAAAAACTCACTTCCGAAATGTTAAAGAATATTACTACATAGCAATTACCCATCCATAGCAGTCATGGTGTCCTCACTGGTAGTCATCGTAGAAGTCCCCACCCTGGCAGCAAGGGATGGTCTCTCATTTACTCCAATCTTACCTGAATTATTTGGAAGAAACTATTTTTCATCTGTTGCCCAGAGCTACATCTAAAGAAGAATGTTGAAGAGTATGCCCTCTTTGACAGATTTCTCAGCTCCTTACTTGTTACACATACACATTAAGTAGCTGGAAAGTTGTTATAAGGCTTAATAGTCAAAGACTTTTTTGGTTCAGACTAACAATTTTTTGGAAACACAATTCTTTCAAAAACAGTAGGCTTCAGTCAGGACTAGATGCCTCCAGTCAGTATGAGGTGCCAGTAACTACAACTTAAACTTTCTCCTAGACATGCTTCTTAAGTCTGATTTATTTCTCTTCTTCCACATCTCTGTCTCTCTTTTTGACAGCTACCTTGAGGCCATGTGAAACATTACACTTGAGTGGAAGTGAAGAATTTTTAACTTAACCCTTCCATAACTGAGATTTTCTGTTTAATGAGAACCTTTGATGAACCTGTGTTGTTAGTCCTTTGTAAATCTTACTTCCTACTATTGAAGTTTCTAGATTCTCTGTCTTCTCTTTTCTGTTCAAAAATCAGCTAATTCTTGCCCAAACTCATTTTTTTAAATACCTTAGGTAAATAGAGTGTCAAACAACCCATGTTACTAACATTGAGCTCTCCAACCTCTTTTAGAACTACCAAATTTATGTGCACTTGCTCTGACTTCTAAGTTGTTGAAGGTCATACTTCTCTGTATTCATAAGGGCAGACTAGCTGCCACAAAAATTAGACTTTAAAATGTATGCTGGCTTACAGGGGATTGGTTCTATTGGTGTAAAAATATTAGCTAAGCGAACAGGTTAGTGAAGTCACCCTTGTACACCCAGTTATCCAAGTACTCATTCTGATGGAGACTCCTATATCTCCAGTATGTTGTTTTTAAAGACCCCTGGGGTTACCTTAATTCTAGCCCTACAGACAGCAGAGAGGGAATGAGAAGGCATGAGGGAAATTTTTAACAGCCAGATCTTGAAGTGGCACATGGAATGTTTGCTCATATTCCCCGTCCAGAACTAGGCACATGGCTCTAATTATCATCAAAGGGGATGGGAAATGCAGTGTTTCCCTGTGATGACTCTACACTTTGGAAGGGGGAACACATTTTTGTTGTTGGATAATTACCCAAATCTGTTACAAGTTGTGACTTGATAGATAAGAAAAAGTGGAAGCCATCTGGATGAGGTTGGATGGGGCTAGTTCTCATTTGAAGGCAGATTCTAGGCAAAGCAAACTGGTTGAGAAGCCACTAAGTGGAAAGAACTTGTTTTTTGTTGTTGGTTTAATATCTCAGGGTCTCTGTGACTAAAGTATTATGAGAAAAGGGGGACAAAAGCGGAGGAGGGAAAAGTCATGCCAGAGAGGTAGGCAGGAGACAAATTAAGTTGAGTTAATAAATTTGAATTGCATTCTAAGTATAGTGGGCTAGAGCTTATTTTAAGTAAAAAAAAAAATATTTTTTGGAAAAAAAATGGTAGATAGGAGGCAGGACTAACTTGCAGCTCCCACTCAAACAGACAGAGCCGTACGTGGACATGCACACTGAGAACTTTTGCTCCAAGTACTACTGCAGGAACATACCAGGAAAGCCAAGAGTATTGCCCTTACCCTTGGCTAGCTGGGAAGCGTGATACCTGAAAGCCTTGCTTACTTTCTTAGCCAGGAGGCTGGTGGCCTGGGGCAAGTTCTCAGCCCTGCTCATCAGCTGCCAGGAAATAAACTTGGTGCATTTGTAGGGGCACAGTGGGAGTGAGACTCACCACTTGGACTACATGAGTGCTGGGTGAGGCCTGTAATTGCCAGCTTTACCCCCACTTCCCTGTGAACCTGCTTGACATAGCAGAGAAAGCCATAATCCCCTAGGGAACATAATTCTATTGGCCTGAAAATCGTATCCCCATCCCACATAGCTGCCTAGCAAGCCCCACGAGTCTGAGTTCAGACACACCTAACCCTGTTCCAACCGACGGCCTTTCTCTACCCACCCTGGTGGCCAAAGACAAAGATATATTCTCTTGGGAGCTCTGAGACTGCCCCACCCCCACCCCCCAACAATTCACCACCTGATCCTCCCTACACTACCACAGCTGATGCTTTTTAAAAAGCACCGCCTCCTGGCAGGAGGCCAATCAACACAAAATTAGTGTAATAAACAAAACTAAAACTAAGAACCCCTGCAGAGTTCATTTCACTCCCCTGCCACCTCCACTGGAGGAGGTGCTGGCATCCACACCTGAGAGACCTGAAGAAGGTTTACCTCGCAGGACTGTGCCACCATTCTCCAGTACCAGCCCAGAGCTTGGTACCTCCACTGGATGGCTAGTTCCAGAAGAGAAATAACAATCACTGCAGTTCAGCTCTCAGGAAGCTCCATCCCTAGGGTAAAAGGAGGACTACCTCAGCAAGGGAGAATTCCGTGGGACAAAAGAATCTGAACAGCAGCCCATGAGTCCCAGATATTTTTTTCTGATCTAGTCTGCCAAAATGACAAGGAGCCAGAAAAACAATTCTGGTAGCATGACAAAACAGGGTTCTTCAGCACCCCCAAAAGATTGCACTAGCTCACCAGCAATGGACCCAAACCAAGAAGAAATCCCTTAATTGCCAAAAAGAATTCAGAAGTTTGATTATTAAGCTAATCAAGAAGGCACCAGAGAAGGTGGAGTCAAACTTAATGAAATCTAAAAAAATGATATACACAATACAAAGGGAAAAATTTTCAGTGAAATAGATAGCAATCACAACTTCTGGAATGAAGGACACACTTAGAGAAATGCAAAATACACTGGAAAGTCTCAGCAATAGAATCAAACAAGCAGAAGAAAGAACTTCAGAGCTCAAAGACAAGATTTTCAAATTGATCCAATTCAAAAGAAAGACAAAACAAATTTAAAAAATGAACAAAGCCTCCAAGAAGTTTTGGGATTATGTTAAATAAACAAACCTAAGAATAATTGCTGTTCCTGAGGAAGAAGAAAATCTAAAAGTTCAGAAAACATATTGAGGGAATAATGAAGGAAAACATTCCCTGCCTTGCTAGAGATACAGACATCCAAATACAAAAGCTCAAAAATTTATCACAAAAAGCTTATCACCTAGGAACATAGTGATCAGGTTATCTAAAGTCAGGATGAAGTAAAGAACCTCAAGAACTGTGAAGCAAAAGCATGACATAACTTATAAAGCAAAACCTACCAGTTTACAGCAGATTTATCAGCAGAAACCCTACAAGCTAGACAAGATTGGGTAGGGTATCTTCAATCTCCTTAAATGAAACATTATCAGCCCAGAATTTTGTAACCAGTGAAAGAAAGGTCATAAATGAAGGAAAGATACAGTCTCTTTGAGACAAACAGATGCTGAGAGAATACCGCTACGAAGCCAGCACTACAAGAACTGCTAAAAAACGCTCTAAATCTTAAAATAAATCCTTGAAAAACACCAAAATAGAACCTCCTTAAACCATAAATCTCACAAGACCTATGAAACAAAAACACAATATTTAAAAAAAAAAGTTATTCAGCCAAAAAAAAAATAGCAGAATGAATAGAATAGTGCCTCCTATCTCAATATTAGCATTAAATGTAAATGGCCAAAATGCTCCACTTGAAAGATACAAAATGACAGAATGATTTATCTGCTGTCTTCAGGAAACCCAATTAACACATAAGAACTCACATAAACTTAAGGTAAAAAGGTAGAAGAAAATATTCCATGTAAATGGACACCAAAAGCAAATAGGAGTAGCTATTCTTATATCAGACAAAAAAACTTTAAAGCAACAACAGTTTAAAAAGACAAAGAAGGATATTATGTAATGATAAAAGGACTTGTCCAACAGAAAAATACCACAATCATAAATATATATGCACCTAACACTGGATATTCCAAATTTATAAAACAATTACTACTAGACCTATGAAATGAGATAGACAGCAACAAAATAGTAGTGTGGGACTTCAATACTCTACTGACAGCACTAAACAGGGCATCAAGACGGAAAGTCAACAAACAAACGATGAACTTAAACTATACCCTAGGATAAATGGACTTAACACATATTTACAGAACATTCTACTCAACAACTGCAGCATATACATTCTATTGATCAGCACATGGGACATTCTCCAAGGCTGACCATATGATAGGTCACAAACAAGTCTCAATAAATTTAAGAAAATCAAAATTATATCAATTACTCTCTCAGACCACAGTGGAATAAACTTGGAAATTAACTGAAAAAGAATTCCCAAAATTATGCAAATAAATGCAAATTAGGTTATCTGCTTCTGAATGATCATTGGGTCAACAATGAAATCAAGATGGAAATTTAAAAATTCTTTGAACTGAACAACAGTGATGCAACCATCAAAACCTCAGGGATACCGCAAAGACAGTGCTAAGAGGAAAGTTTCTACCCATAAATTCCTACATCAAAATGTCTGAAAGAGCACACATAAACAGTGTAAAGTCACACCTCAGGAAACTAGAGAAACAATAACAATTGAAACCCAAACCCAGAAGAAGAAAAATAACAAAGGTCAGAAGTAAATAAAATTGAAACAAAAACTTACAAAAGATAAATGAAACAAAAACCTGGTTTTTTGAAAAGATAAAATTGATACACCATTAGCGAGATTAACCAAGAAAAGAAGAGAGAAGATCCAAATAAGCTCAATTAGAAAGGAAACAGGAGCTATTACAACCAATACCACAGACATACAAAATATCACTAAAGGCTACTATGAACACATTTACAAGTATACACTAGAAAACCTAGAGGAGATGGATAATTTCCTGGAACTATACAACCCTCCTACATTAAACCAAGAAGAAATATAAACTCTGAACAGACCAATAACAAGCAGCAAGATTAAAATGGTAATAAAAAAAATTGCCAACAAAAAAGTCCAGAACCAGACAGATTCACAGCTGAATTCCAACAGGCATTCAAAAAAAATTAGTACCAATCCTATTGACACTATTCTACAAGACAGAGGAAGAGGGTATCCATCCTAAATCAATCTATGAAGCCAGTATCACCCTAATATCAAAACCAGGAAAGGATATAATGAAAAAGAAAACTACAGACCAATATCCCTAATGAACACAGATGCAAAAATCCTCAATGAAATCCTAACTAACTGAATCCAACAGCATATCAAGAGGTAATTCACCATAATCAAGTGGGTTTCATACCAGGGAATCAGAGATGGTTTAACATATGCAAGTCAATACATGTGATATACCACATAAACAGAATTAAAAACAAAACTCACGCCGGGCACGGTGGCTCAAGCATGTAATCCCAGCACTTTGGGAGGCCGAGGCAGGTGGATCACGAGGTCAAGAAATCGAGACCATCCTGGTCAACATGGTGAAACCCCGTCTCTACTAAAAATACAAAAAATCAGCTGGGCATGGTGGCGCGCGCCTGTAATACCAGCTACTCAGGAGGCTGAGGCAGGAGAATTGCCTGAACCCAGGAGGCGGAGGTTGCAGTGAGCCGAGATCGCGCCATTGCACTCCAGCCTGGGTAACAAGAGCGAAACTCCGTCTCAAAAAAAAAAAGCAAAACAAACAAAAAAAAAACGCACATGATAATCTCAACAGATACAGAAAAGCATTACAAAATCCAGCATCCCTTTTTGATTAAAGCCCCCCTCAGCAAAATAGGCATAGAAGGAACATACCTCAAGGTAATAAAAGCCATCTGTGACAAACTGACAGCCAACATAATACTGAATGGGGAAAAGCTGAAAGCATTTTCCCTGGGAACTACAACAAGACAAAGATGCCCACTCTCACCACTTCTATTCAACTGTATAACTTTCTCTTACTGTAAGTACTAGCCAGAGCAATTAGATAAGAGAAAGAAATAAAGGGCATTCAAATCAGTAAAGTAAAATTCAAACTGTTACTTTTTGCTGATGATATGACAGTATACATAGAAAACCCTAAAGACTGCTCCACAAAGCTCCTAGAACTGAGAAATTAATTCAGCAGAGTTTCAGGTTACAAAATTAATGTACACAAATCAGAAACTCCGCTATACACCACAGTGACCAAGCTGAGAATCAAATTGAGAACTCAACACCTTTTGTAATAGCTGCAAATAATAATTAAAAAGAAAAACAATACTTAGGAATATACGTGATCAAAAATGTGAAAGACCTCTGCAAAGAAAACTGCAAAACATTGCTGAAGGAAATCATAGATGACAGAAACAAATGGAAACACATCCATGCTCATGAACGGGTAGAAACAACATTGTGAAAATGACCATACTGCCAAAATAAATGTACACATTCAATGCAATTTCGATTAAAATACCACCATCATTCTTCACAGAACTGGAATAAACAATTCTAAAATTCATATGGAACCAATATGAATATTGAGCCTACATAGCCAAAGCAAGACTAAACAAAAAGAACAAATATGGAGACATTACATCACCAAACTTCAAACTATACCATGAGGCTATAGTCACCAAACAGCATGGTACTGGTAAAAAACAAAAAGGCACATAGACCAATGGAACAGAGTAGAGAACCCCAAGAACCCAGAGATAAAGCTGAATACTTAAGGCCAATTGATCTTCAACAAAGCAAACAAAAACATAAAGTGGGGAAAATACATCCTATTCAACAAATTCTGATGGAAAAATTGGCAAGTCACATGTAGTAGAATGAAACTGTATCCTCATCTCTCTTTTTATACAAAAATCAACTCAAGATGGACCAAGAACTGAAAGACCTGAAACCATATACATTCTAGAAGACACTATCAGAAAATCGCTTCTAGACATTGGCTTAGGCAAAGACTTCATGACCAAGAACCCAAAATCAAATGCAATAAAGACAAATGGATGGTACTTAATTAAACTAAAAAGCTTCTGCACAGCAAAAGAAAGTCAGCAGGATAAACAGACAACCCACAGAGTGGGAAAAATCTTTACAATATATACATCTGACAGAGAACTTATATCCAGAATCTACAAGAAACTCAAATCAGCAAGAGCAAAACAATCTCATCAAAAAGTGGGCTAAAGTCATGAATAGTCAGTTCTTAAAAGAAGATATACGCATAGCCAACAAACATATGAAAAAATACTTAACATCATGATCAGGAAATACAAATCAAAACCACAATGCAATACAACTTTATTCCTGCAAAAATGGCCATGATCCAAAAATTTATATACATATATATGGATCATATATACATATATATATATATATATAAATTTTTAGATCATATGGATCATATATACATATATATGTATATAAATTTTGGATGATATAATCATATATATCATATGTATATCTCATATATATATGATGTATATATCATATATATATGATGTATATATCATATACATATGAATGATATATGATATATATATGATATATATATGTATCATATATATATGATACATATATGATATATATATATAAAAAAATGTTGGTGTGGATGTGGTGAAAAGGTAAAACTTTTATGCTGCGGTGGAAATCTCAACTACTATAACCACTATGGAAAACAGTGAGGAGACTCCTTAAAGAACTAAAAGTAGAACTACCATTTGATCCAGCAATCCCACTGCTGGGCATCTACCCAGAAGAAAATAAGTAATTACACAAAAACATACTTGCCCACGTATGTTTACAGCAGCACAATTCACAAAGACAAAAATATGGAACCAGCACAAATGCCCATTCATCAACAATTGAATAAAGAAATTGTGGTGTATGTCGATAGATGTTAGATAGGTATCATTGAATGCTACTCAGCCATTAAAAAAGAAAGGAAACAATGGCATTTGCAGAAACCTGACTGGAAATGGAGACCATTATTGTAAATGAAATAACTCAGGAATAGAAAATCAATCATCTTATGTTCTCACTCTTAAGTAGAAACCAAGCTATGAGGATCCAAAGCCATAAAAATGATAAAATGGACTTTGGGGATGGGGGGGGAAGGGTGAGGGGGAATGAGGGATAAAAGATTACACATTGGGTACAGGGTACACTGCTCAGGTGTGGAGCGCACCAAAATCTCAGAAATCACCACTAAACAACTTATTCATGTAACCAAACATCACCTGTTCCCCCAAAACATATTGAAGTTAAAAAGTAAAAACCTGACAAGGATTGCACAGAAAGAAACAAAAAAAAATGAGTTAGGTTCAGTGTTTCAGGTAGCATGTTTTAAAAACAGGTTCATTAATATATGATTCACATACAGCATAATTCACCCATTTGATATGTGCTTACAGCCTAGGCGAGGTACCTCACTCCTGTAATCCCAGCACTTTGGGAGGCCAAGGCAGATATATAAATTGAGCCCAGAAGTTCGAGACCAGCCTGGGAAACATGGTGAAACCCCATCTCTACAAAAAATACAATATTTGTCAGGAAAGCTAGACTCTTAGCTAAAACCCAGTGTTACAGGTTTTGGTCCCATAATTATAACTCAATAGCTAACACATGTAGAGGAAGACACAGAGTTGTTTAGGCTTAGGCCTATGACTTTTCATTGTATATATAACATCAAATCAGGACAGTTTCTGAGGTGTCTTTGGTTATTGCCATTCCAGCTTTACAACATTGTTTCTGGTTCTTAGAGATTCATTTTGAAAGAGACAGTGGCAAACAAGAGAGTATTCTGAGAACAACAGCTAGGACATGGCAGAAACCCAAAGCTAAGTAATGAGACTTATTTGGGAACTTGGTACTTTTGGCCTAATAAACAGAACACTGAACAGGATATATAATCCATATAAAACAATATTATATCAACATTAAAATGTCATGCCTATGAAGAAACATAGATAAGAAATATAAATTCAAATGAGGTTCCTGCCAAAGATTAGGTATTTTTTTTAAAAAATTTAAATGAGATATAATAGTAACTATATGAATTGAACATTTAAAAAACAATGACATAGATTAATAGAGTTATAGTAACAGATATCTCAAATCCATTATTTTAATACAAAACTCTTTTGAAAATTTGAAGTGTTGCCTTATTGACATTCAGTTTTACTACAAAGGAAAGTGCTGTAACCAGCAAGTAGATGTCTGCAACACAGAAGCATAATTTAGAGTAATAAAAGAAAATCTTTTCAATTCTGAAAAGAATTCCCTTAGAAAAAAGTGCCAAGTCTCTGGAAGTGCTTAAGCTAAGCCTGGGAAACCATCTAACTGGAGATGGGATTTCTGTAAGATAACCTCCAAGATCTTTTCCAAATAAAATTCATTATTTTATTAAATAATGGAAGCCCATGTGTAAAAAAAGGTCAAAAATACAGAAATAGCCAAATATTATTAAAGTATCTAGTAAAATTTGCAAAGGATAATGTTAGAGTAGAATCTGGAAATTATGCTTCTGGAAAGATTTTCAGGAATTCAAGAAGCAATGAATACTAAATGAATTTTGCAAGAAAATCATTGGAGCATGAGAAATAAAAAACATTTTAAATAAAAGCAAAATTCTACATTAGGGTTTTCTCAGCATAGCTATAGATTTGTGGGTCAAAATTCCCAAATAACCAACATATTTAAAATTGTCACATTTTAACATATCACTATAAATATTACATAATAAACAGAAATGGAATAGACTATTTAGATCTGTCCATGCATAGGTTTATATGCCAACTTAGAAATAAATAGAATTTCCTCAGGTGTTATAGTACAAGTTTTAAAATTTTAGATAATTGAGAATTATTTCAACAATTAAATACAATTTATGTTAAATAAAAATTTCTCCTGTTTAGCTGAAGGCCAAATTTAGCCCTTTTTTAATTCATAATTTTTCTTAATCTTTTTTTTATGTTTTATGTCATTTGTCTTCACAAGGGATTTGTGCTGGGAGAAGGTGAACCATCATTGCTATCTCTGATTTACAGATTCAGTGAATTTCATTAATTTATGCATTTAGTAAATATTTACTAGTCACCCAGAATACTAATGTCGGATGCCAAGCACTAACAACATTATATTGAGCTGCTATTGAAGACAACTGATAAAAATACAAGAAAAAGGTGTTAAATACCATTGTAAGGGATGTGCAGAATGTTATGGGTATACATAGCAGTGGCACAGACTTGTCTGATATGCCAAAAGCTACTGCAAGGAGCAGTTGAAGAAAATGTGGTCTCAGTTGGACCTGAGATTTGAGGAAGAATTATCCAAGATAAAAAGGAAAGAGTATTCCAGACAAAGGAAAAAGCCCATAAGAAACTCAAGCCGTATCTGACCAGCCACAGTGGTTCATGCCTATAATCCTAGCATTTTGGGAGGCTAATGCTGGCAGATCACTTAAGATTGGTTGTTCAAGACTAGCCTGAGCAACATGAGGAAACGTGTCTTTGCTAAAAATACAAAAAGTAGCTGGGCATCATGGTGTATGCCTGTAGTCTCAGCTACTCAGGAGGCTGAACAGGAGAATCGCTTGAACCTGGGAGGAGAAGGTTGCTGTGAGCCAAGATCATGCCATTACACTCCAGCCTGAGCAAAAATAGCAAAACTCCCTTTCAGAAAAAAGAAAAAGAAAGAAAGTCAAGAGGCAAGTAAGAGCTGACAGTCACTAGAACCTAAAAGAATAATAAAAATTCTGCTGAACATGCAGTGCATGGAGGCCAAAGGAGTCAGGAGTGTGATTCGGAGGGTGTGCATGAGAAGACTATATAGTTGACTAGGGACAATGATTTTTTTTTTTTTTTTTTGAGACGGAGTTTCGCTCTTGTTACCCAGGCTGGAGTGCAATGGCGCGATCTCGGCTCACCGCAACCTCTGCCTCCTGGGTTCAGGCAATTCTCCTGCCCCAGCCTCCTTAGTAGCTGGGATTACAGGCACGTGCCACCATGCCCAGCTAATTTTTTGTATTTTTAGTAGAGACGGGGTTTCACCATGTTGACCAGGATGGTCTCGATCTCTTGACCTTGTGATCCACCCGCCTCTGCCTCCCACAGTGCTGGGATTACAGGCTTGAGCCACCGCGCCCGGCCGGGACAATGATTTTTAAGGCATATCAAGACATTTGATCTTTACCCTGAAAGCAAAAGACACCAAAGATTTTCATCCTCCTATGGGGAGTATCAGAACCACATTTGCATTTTAGAAAAATAAATCTTTCTACACTGTGAAGAGTGAATTTCAGAAGTTAAGACTGGTCCCAAGAAGATACCTCTGGGAGTCTGTTACAGTCCATCATATGGGTATGGTACCTTTCCTGAGCTTCACGATCCTGAGGATGAAGATAAATACACACTTATGTTTTAAAGTAGAATTCACAAAACTTTGTTACTGGTTGACTTTGGGCATAAGGGAACAAAGGAGTCCAAGATGACCACCAAGGTGGTTTCTTAGATAACTGAGTAGATGTTAGTTCTAACAAAATAGGAAATATCAAATGAATTCACACGGGAAAGTGATCACTTTGGTTTTGAACATTTTGAGTTTGAGGCAGCTGAAATACTGAAATAAAGATGTCAAGTAAGAAATAAAATACACAACTCTATGGCTTAAGAAAAATCTGGCCTATCTATTAGTGATAAGATCGTTCCTGAAGCCGTGGGAGTGTGCAAGATCCCCTAGAAACATATGAAAATCAAAAAGCAGGGAAGACCTGGTGCAGATCCCTGACAAATAACTTAGGAGAATGACAGAGGTAATATTGCCTAGAAAAGAGGTCACGAATAAGTGAACAAGAATTGTCAGAGAGTATGAAGAAAGAATGTTTCAGAACCCCACCCTTATGGCCTCATTTAATCTTAATTACCTCTTTTTAAAGGCTCTGTCTCCAAATACAGTCATATTAGGGGTTAGGGTTTCAACATATCAATTTTGAGGAATATCATTTAATCAATAGCAAGCTCCTAGTGAGAAATGGTGATGTTAGAATGATCTCTGACTTCCTTCATCACCTAGTCCAGTGTTCTGTCCATTACAATACACTGCTTCTCTACGTAAGATTTAAATTTTAATTTTATTACCTAACTCTAGCCATACCAATGTAAATTCTTTGTGTACCACGTTCTTATTTATTGTTACATCCCACAATAACTCTCATTCATAACCAACTGAAATCTTAATTTACATTGAAATGGGTAAAACCTAAGTTTACCCATTTCAATGTAAATTAAGATTTCAGTTGGTTATGAATGGCCCTTACTGGTTATCTTCACTGTGTTGTGCCACTACATAAACTGTAAATAAATATAAATAGTGGTCTCTGGAGAAATGAAGCCAAGGTGTTTAAGAAGAGAGAAGTCAAACTAAAAATAAAGCTACTAAAGAAAATAGTTCGGGAGAGAGGATGTATACACACATATTATCTCTACTTTATCCATTGTCCTCTACTGTGTCTCTGAATCATTTTACTTCACAGGAAGGCAGTGCTGGAGGTTATATGTTGAGAAATGGTAGACTTAAGTATAAAGGATGGGTGTCAGGAAATAAAGGAGTGGTTTAATTTTGGGATGCTACACTTTTTAAACAAAAAGTATGGACAATTGACAACTTGGTGGCACAGAAATTAATATTAGAGCCCTAAGAAAAAATAAAGTATGAGTGACATATTTCAGTTTCCCTAGAGGAAATTTCCTTTTAGATTTTCTCCCATGTCCAACATCTTCCATTTTCTTTCAGCAATCACTTTGGTCAGAATTGAGAAGAAGAGAGCTAAATTCATTAATGGAGGAAAGATTAAGAAAAGATTTAAGATAAAAGTGAATATGGAGGTCAGAGGTATCAAGGATGCAAATTCAGTGGATCAGATAATAATAGAAAGCCACATGTAAAACACAAGTCAGGAAATGACTATGTGTTACAGTGCTAAAACAGTCATTTTCTTATTAAGAAACATGTTCTTTGCTAGCCACAGGAAAAGCTCCTTGCTACTTTTGCTGGCTGAAATTTAAGATACACATTTCATTGGTCTCTGTTCCTGAAATCTGTGGCTTGAAACTTGGAGGGTGGAAAGGTCATTAGATTTAGCTGGCTTACCGTAATACTCCATAAACCAGTTTCAATTGTCAAGCAAAAGCATTAGCTTGGGATCTAAAAACCTGTAATTCACTGGAATGAACTAATTGACATCTTTTTAAAAATATTAAATTTATTTTCAGATTTTATGAAAATGTGTAGTTTCCATGAAAACAAGACTATATTTAAAAAGAAAAGTATTATTTTTAAGCCTGGCATTAGATTTTAAAACACTTTGTATTTTACATAATTTGATAAATTTGACGTATTTATCTGTTACTATCTCTTATCCCTCACTTCCATCCATCCAGGCATAAGATTTTAATTTCTTAAACACTAAGCAAAATTTTAAGAAAAAGAGTTGTTGAAATTTTAGAATTTGCTAATCCCAATGTAGAAAGTTCCTACCTACTTCCCTATTTTCAGTATATTTCTGGATATGTGTGGCTATAACTTCTCTACTTTATCTTTCAACTGATAAGATCAGAGTTTGTTTTGAGATTCCAAGAGATTAGTTGTATATAAAGAAAATACTATTTTAACCTATGGATGCTTAATAGTATTCATGACACATTTGTCTCACACATGAGCTCTTATGTGTTTGAAATTTTTGTCTTGATCTAATGCAGTGTGTGCCTCTGAGGTGCGTGTTGCGGAAAGGAATTGGTAAAGCATGAAATGGCCATTTTGGGGAGCTCAGTATTTAAGTGACATTGCTACCAAAGAGGATTTCTCTGTCACCTACAGACCTTTCAGCAGATCTTACACCTTCAAACTTATCCAGATTCAAAATAAAGTAGTCATCCTTTCTACTTAGGAAAAAATGTTGTCAATAATTTGTAGATGAACATTGGAGTCCTGCTGTAAAAAACTTAGGTCATACAGACTTAGAACAAGGGAGCCATAGTACTTTTGACTTCTTGGAGTAGTTGGCTGAAGGTCATTACCTGTGTAAATGATGCGGATCTGCCTATTGTAGGACAGCCCACTGCAATAAGCAATTTGGTATTTCTGGAGTAGGTTTCAGCTCTCAGAATATTTACTTTTGGATATACAAATGAATTCTGAGTGTAACTATGGAGATTTTACATATGGTCCCTGATTTATGATGGTTTGGCTTACAGTTTGACTTTATGATGATGTAACAGCAATAAATATTCAGTGAAAACCATACTTAGAATTTAAAATTTTGTACTTTTCCAGTGCTAGTGACGTGTGTTACTATACTTTTACGTGAGATATTCCGTAGTTTATGATAAAATGGGCTTTGTGTTAGATCATTTTGCACAACTAGAGGCTATTGTAAGTGTTGTGAGCATGTTTAAGGTAGGCTAAGCTATAATGTTTGATGGGTTACATGCATTAAATGCATTTTCAGCTTACGATATTTTCAACTTACATTGGGTTTGTAGGGATGTTTAAGTCAAGAAGTATCTGTATACACAGACATAAAATTACGGTTTTCAGGATATTTGTTTTTCTCTTTAGCTCTGGAGAAGGCCTAAAGATACTTGTTATTTGGCTGGGTGCTAGGATCACCTGGGAAGCCTCCAGAAATTCTGATGCCTAAGACCCACATCCCAAGATTCTCATCACATCAGATTAAAACAAAGATATTTTTAAGCTTTTGAGTGTTTTTAATGTGTACCTAAGGTTAATAGACACCGCCTTGGGCCAGTGTTCTAAGTAAAATCCCTTGATCCCCATGGCGACTCCTATTTCTTACATTTTGATTTTAGACTTAGAGATGCCTGATTTGAGTTCACACTTAGCTGTCCTAGCTGGGTCAGACCTTGTTCATTTCTAAGGCTTTAGTTACTTATGTGAAACATGAAAAATAGGAATAGCTATCTCGTGGGATTGCTGGGAAGATTAAATGAGATTTTACAGTTGTAAGAGCTTGACCTAGAGTAAGTCCCAAATGCATAAGCTGTTACTCCTGTTGCTGTTGTACTTTCCTGAATATTAATCATGCTATTCAGACATTTCCAATACTTGTATTCTCCTCCTCACAGAGTAAGGCCAGGTTCCTTCCTAAGTCCCCAAGATGGTCTCCCTTCTTGCCAGCACTTTTAATGAAAAACTTCTTTCCGTATAACAAATACGTTTTTGTATTGCTCTCTTAGGCTTATGTGGCTAACTGAAATGTAAGCCAGATAAAAATGTGGCAATCATTTTCTACTTTGCGCTATGCATTTTCAGTATATTTGTGCATATTAGACTCAAATTGTGAAGTCAGGGTTCAAGTCCAATTCTACATGTTTATAAAACATCTAGCCTAATGTCTTACACAGAGTTAATAATCAAGACATGTAAGTGAATGAACAAATCAAGAAATAATTTGTGAATCTAGTAACCCATGCAGATCACATCTTACTTTGCTGACTTTTAGTATCTAGAAAAGCAACCCACAATGAAAAGTCTTGGTAGTGAGTTAGGAAACTCAGTTTATAGTGATACTCTTTGTTTCTTGTCAGCTAAAAGCTTAGTGATGGCATAAGATTTGTATAGTACTCCCTTTCTCCTAGGAGAATGTCTTTCATATAGTAGATGCCAAAAATGTCTATAGCAGAACAGAAATGATTTATAAATAAATGCGTGGGAGATAATCTCTCCTTTGCCAAATCTTCCTGAGCTTTACAATCCATGTGGCTATTTTTCTTAGGGAAATTCCATTCTGTATTTCTCAGGTCAGTGTATTTGTGCATGGTGCTTTGTCTTTTCATTGTTTCAGGAGCATGTGTGTGTGTCTTTGTGTGCATGCCTTCTCCTCTAAACTAGATGGTAACTTCCTCGAGAGAGAGGACTAAAGCTCTTCCTTCTTTATATCACTCATGCCATACCTTTAGCCAAGGTCTGGACATGTTCTGAATTAATCATTGTTTGTTGAGTGCTTTATTCCCAGGCAGCAAAGAGAAACATATTGTTGTTATCATCTTTTCCATTTTCCACTTAAGTTTTATGCTATGAGGAAACCTAAGAAATCACGTTCCATAGGGAAATCTTGGAGGAGATTAGATCCTCATTTACATGAGTCAGAGAGAGTTTTGAGGGCTGCATGGAAGAGAGGGAATGTGCAGTCTGACCCCAGGCCCTGTCCAGCTCTGTGTCTCAGAGACCTCGGCAAGGGAGTAAACAGGGTCTTAATGAATTCTGCAGATGATACTAAAATGGGAAATGTTGGAATAATAAAATGGGCCCTAGCAAGGAAAATAAAATAGGTTCAACTTGGAAAAAAGAACTAACACATCTAGGGGAAAAATAATTTAAAACACAGGTTCAGATGGAGGGACAAACCTGGAAAACAACACATACAGCAGGCTATGCTCACATAGTCCAAAGGCTAGGTTGACATTTCATTGCACTCCTTCCTCTAACTTGCCCTAATCTCTGACGATGTGAAACTTTTCTATGGTTCTGATAACATTTGAAGGTGAAATTATCATATTCCAAATTCAGGAATTTGAGGTCATTTTGACATAAACCAACAAATGTGAGCTCCAATGTCCAAATGTAAATAATGAAATTGAAAAAGGAAAATTTTAATTATTTATTCATAATGACAGTTTCCCAGAGCAGAGTGAGAACAGATTATCAAAACAACAAACCATATGTCAAAACATACTCTACAAAATAAAAGATTTATATTAACACTCCACCACATAGCCACTCCCCTTTATTGTATGGCCACAGAACAAGGACTGTTATTTTAGAAAAAAATGAATTTAAGATTTTCTTCTGTGTTTGAGGAAGTGTTATTTTGAATTCTTCTCCATATTCACAGCATATCTTATTGGTAGCATTACTACTGTCCCTTTCATGCCCTTTTGCTGTCAATGTCAGATAATCATAATCACAGCACTTTCACATCTTCTACCAAGGTAGAGAGAACCCATATTTCTATTAGTTCTGAGATACTTGGATCTTATTAACAATGAAAACATTCTATAACATAAAATGGTTTCTATCTGTCCTCACAAATGATCTTCAAAAAATCTATTCCAGCTTCAAACAGTCGTTTTTACTCATACGGTTTTTAATCATTTCAGCCCATCCATATCAGGAGTTATTAGGTTGGTGCCATTTTTAATGGCAAAAACCATAATCACTTTTGCACCAACCTAATTAAAGGAGCATAAGAATCTCTGTCTCAAGTAGATCTGGAATCTCACACAAGTACAAATTAGCATGTAAAGCAGACAAAAAGAAAATAGAGACTATGTATATTAATAATTTCATCATTAGACTGTAGCCCAATTCTTTATTTTCTTTATTTGCTCCATGCTGATTTATTTTAGGCCAAGGATATGAGACTTCAATTATTTTCAAGTATTCCAAGAAAAAAATCTTGTCCCCATTACTCTGTAAGCAAGAATCCTCGTAATTTCCAAGTGTGAGAATATTTCAGTCAGAGTGATAACAAGATATATTTTTATTATTTTAAGAAATATTCAGACTGGAATTTACTTGCTAATTAAAAGGCAATTCTGGACTTGCACTTCTGACCAAGACAGAGCAAATAACACCAGACTTACCTTGTTGCCTGAACCAATAAAAACTAAGCAAAATAGGCTGGTGCGGTGGCTCATGCCTGTAATCTCAGCACTTTGGGAGGTCGAGGAGGGTGGATCATGAGATTAGGAGATGGAGATCATCCTGGCTAACACAGTGAAACCCTGCCTCTACTAAAAATACTATATCTATATCTATATTTATATCTATATCTATATCATGTTTATGTTTAGCCAGATGTGGTGGCACATGCCTGTAGTCCCAGTTACTTGGGGGGCTGAGGCAGGAGAGTCACTTGAACTTGGGAGGTGGAGGTTGCAATGAGCCGAGATGGTGCCACTGCTCTCAAGCCCAGGTGATGATGTGAGACTCCATCTAAGAAAAAAAAAAAGCAAAATATATGAGGAAGGTTTTATATGATACTACACATAAGACAATAAAGAACACTTGTACCTGAGAAATGGGAAACAAACAAATGAGACTTACAATTGCCCCAATATGTTAATTTAGGAGACTTTTCAGGTCACAATGCAGGAAGAATAAACTAAGACTGAGCCTAGATAAACTGCTAAAGATAAAACAGACCTGAAATTCTATAGTAAACAAAACAGCTGGGATTCACAGGAAACATTTTCAGAGAAATAGTCAGAGAGCTAATTCTAGAGTTTGGGAGAGGATCTGTCTGGATAATTCAATTGAGTGTTGATTAGAAAATCTGTGTAAGGAAACTGAAAACAGAAGATACCTAAAAAGATGAAGACAACACGGCTCAGTAGTCATACAGAGATAGCAATAATATCTGTTCCCATCGTCTAGATTTGAAAACCTCAGTAGTCACAGGTCCTTGTGTAGAGTACACAAAGTGGTTTTGCGTCAATAATGGGGAATAATTTGCTCTGGCCTAATTACTCTGGTCTTGCCTAATACATTTTAGGAAAAAACAACCAAAAAAAATCAAATTGTTTTTATGTTACTTTATTCTAGAATAAAGCTCAACACTT
This sequence comes from Cebus imitator, assembly GCF_001604975.1. Lineage (NCBI taxonomy): Eukaryota > Metazoa > Chordata > Mammalia > Primates > Cebidae > Cebus > Cebus imitator. Next base: position 1,702,717 of record NW_016107672.1, read on the forward strand.
GTGGAACATCTAGAATATTTGTAGCAATACAAAATTATTCAGCATCCAACAAGATAAAATTTATAATGCTTAAAATCCAATAAAAGAAAATCAGGTTTACAACAAAGCAGTGAAATATGAATCATAATGAGGCCTAATCAATAAAAACCAATCCAGAACTGACACTGATATAAAATGATAGATAAGTATGTTAAGACTGATATTATAAATATATTCTAATGCTTGAAAATTTAAATAGAGATATGGAAAATAGTCAAAAAATAAGCTTCTAGAGATGAAAACTACAACGTATAAGATGAAAAAATACACTGAAATTAGGTATTGCAGAAGAGAAGATAGTAAACTTGAAAGAACAGCCATAGGACCTCTCTAAAATGAAAACCAGAGAGATGAAGAAAACAACAATAAGCTATGTCAAAAATTCAAATGGCTTTATATGCTTATAATTTTTGTCCTGGAAGTAGAAAAATTCAAGATATAACATTCAAAACTAATTTGCAAAATAGATATATATATGCATTTTTTGAGTTGGAGTCTTGCTCTGTCATCCTGGCTGGAATGCAATGGCTCAATCTCGGCTCACTGCAACTTCCACCTCTGGGTTCAAGCAATTCTCCTGCCTTAGCCTCCCACCACCGTGCCTGGCTGATTTTTTGTGTTTTAGTAGAGATGGGATTTCACCATGTTGTCCACGCTGGTCTCAAACTCCTGAGCTCAGGCAATCTGCCTGCTTCGGCCTCCCAAAATGCCAGGATTACAGGCATGAGCCACTGCTCCCGGCCTGGGCAAAAGTTTTTTGATACTCAATTTTCAATTTGAAAAAGTCTAAAACTTCATAGATTTAAGAATCCCAATGAAGTACAAGAGTAAAAAACACAAAGAAAATGACACCAGGGCAAATCAAAATGGAATTGCTTATATCCAGTGAGAAAGAAAATTGTAAATTGAGCAAATAAAGACATTACATACAAAAGAATAAAGACAGGAATAAAAGGATATTTCTTGTTTTCAAAAATGAAATTGGAAGGATTAGTGAAGCAATATTTTTAAAGTAGCAAAAGACAGAAACTGCAACCCAGAACCAAAGAGAATTGGTAATACTTTAATTTTTAAAAATATAGACACTAAAAAAAACCTGAGTCTAGTTCTTTGAGAAAATCAATGAAATTAATACACATCTAGTCAGATATCAGAAAAAAATGTGAGACAGTAGATATACATTACCAATTTATACCTAAGAATGACAAAAGTGGCAGTGTATACCCAAGAATGAGAAAAGTGGTTCTATAGATATTAAAGTATAATAAGAGAACATTATGAACAACTTTATATTGATAGCTACATGTTAATGAGATAGAAAATTTCCCTGAAAGATAAAACTGCTTTAATTTACTCAGCTTACCTAAGCTAACTCAAGAAGAAATAGATAACATGAGTTATATCTATTAAAGGAACTCAAATTTATTTTTTAAAAATCAAAAACCAAAAGAACCTGTATACAAAAAACTCCAAGACAATATACCTTCACTGGTGCATTCTATAAACAAAGAAAAACTAATCATCTGTTAGTTTGAAACTCTTCCAAAAAAAAAAAAAGAAGAGAAAATGGTATTTCCTAACTCACTCTATGTGGCCAGGATTAGTCTGATATCCAAACCAGAAAAATACAGAAAAGAAAACTATGACAAATATTCCTCATAAATATAGATGCAAAATTTCTAAACAAAATTTTAGCGAGTTGAACAGACAATATATACAATGTTAATACTTTATGACCATGTAACATTCATCTTAGGAATGCAAAGTTGGGTAAAGATCTAAAAATCAATGTAATTTAGCATATTAATAAACCTCATACATAAAAAATCATTTCAGTAGATGTAGAAAAGGTATTTAACAAAATTAAATATCTATTTCTAATTTTTAAAAACCATGCAGCAAAATAGGAACTTTTTAACCTAAGAAAGGACAGTGAGGAAGCTAACATTATACTTTGTAATGAAAGACTGTGTGCTTTTTCTCTAAGTTTAAGACAAAGAGTGTAATGTCTACTTATTAGTATTTAATGTCATATTGGAGGTTCTAGCAAAGACAATAAGATAAGAAAAATAAAACTCATTCAAATAGGAAATAAAGAAGTACACTGTCACTATTCACGGATTATATGAATGTCCCTATAGAATATCCAAAGCAATACAAAAATACTACCACAACTAATAAGTGAGCTTAACAAGACTGATTAAGTGAGACCCAAGGTCAACAGACAAAAATCAATTGCATTTCTATATACTAGCAACATACTGTAAGTAATTGAAATTAATAATAATTGTCGTTTAGAATAGCATCAAAAATATGAAAAAGTGATTATTTTGAGAAAAGTAATCAAGTGAAACACTAATGCAGTGAAAATTATGAAACATTACTGAGAGAGATAAATCAGGTCATTAACAGAGAAATAGGCCACCAAGTTCATGGTTCAGAAAACTCAATATTATTAGGAGGTCAATTATCCTCAAATTGATCTGTAGATGCAACAGAAGCTCAACCAAAATTCCAGATGTTATTTAAATAGAGGAGAAAAAAACTAATTCTACAATTTATATGGATATGCAAATTAAGAGTCAAGCACGCTTCAAAAAGAACATTATAAGACCCAAACTACCTGGTTTCAAATGTTATTAAAGTTACTATAATCTAGGCTGTGTGGTATTAGTATTAGTAAAAATAGATTAGTAAAACAGAATAGAGTCCAAAAATAAATCAGTACTTTTATGGGACAGCTGAATTTGACCAAGATACAAAGCCATGCAGTAAAGAAATAATAGTCTTATCGATAAACTATGTTGCTACAATTAGATATTCACATTCAAAAAAGCTTTATCTGAATATAAAGGTTAACTCAAGTGGATAAAAAATATAAGTACATTTCAAACAGAAAACATTTACAGAAGTCTTCATGACTTTTGATTAGGCACACATTTCTTATATATGACATGATCCATAAAAGAACAAATCGGTTAATCAGATTTTATTTAAATTAAAAACCCTCCTTCAAAAAGCCCATGAAGAGACAAAATAAATTATGCCATCACTTATTATTTTAAAAGTACTTATAACTAATCAGATATAGTCATCACCATCCTGAAAAGGCAGTTAAAGGAAGAATTGAATATATACTAATATTCAAAATAGTATCAAGAAGACTAAGAAGTATTAAGTGATATAAAAATAGTTTATTCTGAAGATGAAAAAAGTTGTGTTGGGGACAAAAGAATTTCAAGGAAAATAGGCTGTAAGCTGGTCCTTAAATAAATGTTAGGATTTAGACACATAGAAATTAGTAAAATTTCCCTGAGGAAATATAGGCATGAATTAGTGTATGGAGATGAGACTATACATAAAGACTGGGGAAATTTTCTGACTGGTGTTTGCTTTAAAAAGCTGAGGAAGTGGCTTATTTTGAGATGGTGCAGGGTCTTGAATGCTAGGTAAAATTGTCTAGGTTTTATTCTACATTCATTGAACAACTGACAGAGAGCTGAGGTCAAATATAGTCAAATCAGTTATTATAAATTATTTTGACTACTGTTTGTAGTGTGGTATAGCAGGTGTAATAGCAAGAGATATAGAAACCAGAAGGACTTTTTACAAAAATGATGAATGAAATTTTTCTGCCACTGCTTCTCAGAAAATGGCTTCATATTTATTGTAGTTTTTAAGAAAATTACATTGTATAATTTATTTGGCTAGTTAGCTAGCACAGTAATGCAAAATTTCTTTAGAATTTAATGAATTTAAAGTATTTGAGAAAGTTTTATCTTTTCACAAATAAATCCACCTCTTGCTGTTTCTTTATTGAATTAAGTAATATGTAAAACCCTTACTACCTCAACTAATTCCTGAGAAGTCATCAAAGTGTGAGCAGAATTCTTTATGATTTTTTTCTATAATGTAGGTTGGTTCAGTAATTGGTCTAATTTCATAATTTGGGTGTAAATTCCCTAAAAATCCAAGACTCAGTGAATATATTGAGAGGCTCCTCAATCAAAATTAGGAAGAAATGATTCTGCACTTTTCTACCTGCCCTCCTCAGCAGAGATCTGGGTCCAATAAATTTCGTTAATACATTCTTCCTTTTGTTATCCATAAGACACTATTAACAGTGCTTACCCAGTAATATCTTTTTTCCTGATAGAGTTGCTTGATAATAAACTGCATCCTTTTTGTTTAGAATATTGTAGCCTCATCTTTACCCTAGATTTTATACAGGATTTATGTATTCTTTGTTTTTTTTCAGACTGAATGAAGCCAGACATGTAGCTGAACCCATGCTCAATACTAAGGCTGTGCCTTATTTTAGCAGAATTGGCAGACATTTAGAGAAAAAGTTTACAGTCAAACCCAATTTGACTCCTACGTTAGCTGTATAACTTTGAGCATGTTATTTTTTTCTAAGTTTGTCTCCTCTCATAAAATATGCATTATAATAGTACCTCTACAAAATAAGATTATTGAAGACATTAAATGAGATGTAAATACTTAGCACAGATTTTGAATAGAGTTTACACCTATAATTATTGTATATATATTGTTGTTAGTATCTAGTTGTCATGCATATCCTGGATCCATCTAAAACAGTTCTGAGTTTCAGTGTATTATTGTGAAAAAAAAGACTTATGGTAGAATACATAATTATAATTTTCATGGTGATGACATTGAATGACTTTATAAACCGGCATATAGAAATTAGTTTTATCTTAAAGCTTAAAAACACGTAGCTAATGATAAATAGTGGTTATATAGCCTGGGAAGAAAGCTAGTCCAAAATTAAGATGTAATCTTCATGTATAAGTACATCTTATAAGTGTTTGAACTGAGAAAGGGAGAGGTCTCAATACTAAAAACCTAAGCATTGGAGGTTTTTATCATCAAAGCTCAAGTACATTGGAGGGACATAATAGCACAAATTCTAAACCAGGGTTTCAAAACTTAACTAGGGTAGTTTGAATTAAATGAGGCACAGCTGATACACGGTCAGAATGAATATATAACTGTTTTTAAGACATAACACTAGAGACATTGACCAGTGATAGGTGAAGATTACTGAACTCTGGTTGTCTATGGCAAAAAGTATCATTGGGCTTTTGCTTTATTACAGTGTACTTTATAAAAAGAAGAAATTTTATATGCATAGGATTCCACCTAAGGTTACAAGATTGGGAATATTAATGCCCCAAATTAAAAAAGAAAAGAGAATACCGAAACTGGCAACTATAAGCCTAGTGAAGAGAGGTTTGCTCTTACGTTCCCTCTCTGCTTTGAGTATCTGGCCTCACAAACATTACAGTAGCATCTCTTGGGTAAAATAAAGAAACTTGATTTAGAATCCACACATTCTCTTCCCCATTAGGCACACATTAAATTGCTCCTGAGAGGATATTATATGACATCAAGTGTTGTTTGCCACAGTTTGAGAAAATTTCATCCTCTTTCTCAAAAGTAGAAGAGGGAGAAAGAAGTAAAGTAGAGAAAGGAGAAAAAGAATAGACAAGAAGAGGAAGAGAGAAAAGTAGAAGAGAGGAAGAAAGAACAAACTAAAAAGAATTTTGTTTTTAAAGTTCAGATTTAGCATTTCAGCATCTATTATTTTGGTTCTCAAAACAAATTTTTGATGGCTTTTTTAGAAGTATGGTTGAAAGGCTTAACATATTATTTATGTGGTACTTCAACAATCTGTACAAAAAAATCATGTAAATACATCAGAAATGTAGGATAGTTCAATGGTTAGTCTAACTTTATAATTCTTTATTGAAATGAAGACCGGAAAAAGCATCTCTGTATGAAATGTATACAGACACTAAATTCTGAAGACATATTGTTATAGTATTTGTTCTTCCAGTGTTCTTCCATTTTATTTGTCCAAAGGCCATAAATATATCTAAATTTAGCTGATATACTTAGCACAGGCAATTTCATGAAGATATCCACTGATGTTACAAAACCCCCATCACCAACTAAAGGCATTTATATATTCAACTCATCATTATGTATCCGTACTAGGCATTATGTATCCAACAGTGGATGAACAATGTGTACTGACCAGTAATACAACACGGAGTGAAAGATGGCTACATATTCTTCAAATGTAAATTTTAGGAACAGAGTTATACAGATTAGTTTGCAAAACATAATGCTGCATATAGTTGAAGACAAGAAACTCCCTGTATAAAAAATATACTGTTGCTAAGCTAGTCATTTAACTTAAGAGTTTTATACTTTGAGATCATCTGTTCAGGCAGTTTCTTACATAGCTAAGGTAGGATACATGAGATTATATCTGGTACTGCAAGATTTCCACTTAAAGTGTTGGAGATGTTAATGAATATTAACAATTTCTTATGGAGCTCAAAACATGTAACATTGAAATGTGTGGCAAACTATATTGATTAGCTAGGGCTGTCATAACAAGGTACCACAAACTGCCTGGCTTATACAACAGAAATTTATTATCTCAGCATTCTGAAGGCTTGAAGTATGAGACTGAGGTCTTTTCTGGGTTGGTTCCTTCTGAGAGCAGTGGCCTGAGGAGTACTTTGGCTTGTATATGGTGTTCCCCTAGTGCCTTCACATCATCTTTCCTCATAGGGATTCCAGACATGTTGGATTAGAAGCCTGTTCTAATCCAGCATGATCTCATCTTAACTGATTACATGTGCAACAACATCCCAATTTGGAGTGGGGAAGAATTCAACCCGTAACATAACCATTATCATGAAGTTAAAACGAAAACTGTATCATCTCTTACTACCCAATTCTTCTTAGGCCTATAGCAGTAATATTTAATCAGTATTTTAAATTATATCTCTATTGGATTATGTTTATAACATAAACATAGATTATAAATCTTAGCTTTATTTCTATGTGAAACATTATTAAATTCATAGAAGAAGCTTTTAATGGTAACATCACAGAACATGAGCAGGATAATCATCAAAAACACTAAAAACAAACTTGCAGTATAAATGTGTTAGCATAAGTTTTCATTTAATGGCTCCCAAAGGTATATTAATATTTACTCATAGAAAGTCCTTAATAGCATGTTAGCATGTAGGAAATCTGTATGTAACTAACAGATATATACATCTGAGTTTGGCTCAGATTTGAGATAGACATGATCATCTCCTTTTAGAGGTCCATATAGCACTAGCTAATTTCACTGAGTGTTCAGTAAATACCAGAAACTATTGTTGTTTTCTTACACAAATTTCATTACTTAATACATGAACTCTACAAGAGATGTTACTACTTCTTTCCCCAATTTAAGGAAATATGGCTTAAGGAGGTCAAATAACTCACCCAGAGACAAACAACTTGTTCAGAGACTCATAAAATTTATGAAACGTTTCAGATATTAGAGATACAGTGTTTTAGAGAAAAGCAGAAATGCTACTCTAGTGTTCTCTAAAATATTTTTCTAATTTTTTCTAAAATTTTCTTCTAACAATATGTTGGTTGAGAAAATGATGCAACATTAATTTTTCAGATTATAACATTACATTAATAAATTTTCCAAATTAACAGGCAAAAAAGTTGGGCACATTAATTTCCAAAAAGCTGTAAATTTTTATTTTTCTTCAAAATAAACTATGAATCAATCCAAATCTACATTACTCATCTGGGTGATAAATTTGGTAATCTGCAATATCAAAAATGCTAGAATAATGAAAGATAAACTTTCTAAATAAAAAACGATTGGCAGCAGTGGTAGAAATTACAAGTGTTGACTCATATCCAGTTGTCCTCTTGTGTCACTTTCTTCTTTCCTGCTTTTATATATTAAACGAGACTTTGTGACTGAATAAGAAATATGCTTGCATGTGTTAAGTCACTAAGTAGTTGAGGTATATAGGGCTCCAAAGCATAGCGTAATCGACCTTGAATAATACAGAAACACCAAATTTCAGGTTTTATTTATTCATTTATTTATTTTTCTGTCACTTTTGAGCTTCCGTAAAACTTATCAAAGAATTCAACAATTGCACCTGGGCAGTCACAGAAGCCCAACACAAAGGTGACTTCTTAGAGAAATCACACTGGCAACACAAAAAAGTAAAGTCCTACTTGCATAGTATGAAATTCATTCTTCACAACTCTTCTAAATGTATGGGACAGACGGAGAAAAAAATTACCATCAAAAAATTGCCAGCTTTGACATTCCTGGGAGAAAAAAATGCTTCCAAAAGAGCATAAATCCACAATCTTTCAAAATCTGGAGGACTAATTCACTTCATCACCCTCATCAAATTGTTAGGAATAGTACAATGTTCACTGGAATAAAACTAATGGAGAAAACAGAATGTTCTTATGCTTTTGTGCAAATTAGGCGTTTTATTTTAACTTTAGCATTTGCACAAAACCACAAAAAATTCTTTTGAATTTTAGAAACTGACAGTTTGCCAGTCCAATGGCTCTAAATCTTTTATGCCTAAATTATATAATTGTCTACAGAAACAATAAAATTATATACTTTATACTTGGTCAGAATATATTTGTAACAATCTGGATATTTGCTGAAACATTTGAACTAAACTATTAGCTACCATAGCAGGATCTGAAGTCTGACTTCCTTTGATTCCCTACTTGTCTGCTAAAGACCAATGTGACCTTAGACAAATAGTTTTGCTTCTTGTAGAATGGGAATTATTTCCACCTTTCACTATACTAAGGTTTAAAGGAGGCTTATACACAATAATCCGTTCATCACAGAGCTTGACACATACTGATATGGTTTGTCTCTATGCCCGCTACCCAAATCTCAATTTGAATCATAATAATCCCCATGTGTCAAGGGCAGTACCAGGTGGAGGTAACTGGATCATGAGGGCAGTTCTCCCGTGCTGTTCTCATGATAATGAGTGAGACTCTCAAGATCTGATAGTTTTATAAGCTTTTGGCATTTCCCCCTGTCTACACTCATGCTGTACTGCCGCCCTTTGAAGAAAGTGCCTACTTCTCCTTTGCCTTCCACCATAATTATAAGTTTCCTGAGGCTTCCCTAGAATGCAGAACTGTGAATTAATACATATAAAATGTGCAATAATAGGCACCCTGACCATCCTGGGTGGCCTTTCCACATATGGCTGCTGGGCAGCCAGATGTCCAAGCAGAAGTCTGCTGCAGTGGTAGTGCCTTCATTAGAACCTTTACCGGGGCAATATGGAGGAAATATGTGGGTTTGGAGCTCCCACACACAGTTCCCATTGGGGCACTGCCTAGTGGAGCTATGAGAAGAGGGCAACCATCCTCCAGAGCCCACAGTAGTATATTCACCAACAGCTTACAACCATGTACCTAGAAAAGCTGCCAGCACTCAACATCAACTTATGAAAGCAGCTGCGGGGAAGGTGCCCTGCAGAGTAACAGGGGCAGAGATGCCCAAGGCCTTGGGAGCCCACCTCTTGCATCAGTCTGGTGTGTGAGTGAGACATAGAGTCAAAGGAGATTTTTTGGAGCTTTAAGATTTAATGACTGCCCTACTGGGTTTTGGGCATGCATGGGGCCTGTAGCCTCTTTTGTTTTGGCCAGTTTCTCCCCTTCAGAACAAGGCATTTACCCAATTCCTGCACCTCTGTTTAATCTTAGAATCAAATAACTTGTTTTTTATTTTAAAGGCTCATAGGCAGAAGAGACTTGCCTTGTCTTATATGGGAGTTTGGAATGGGACTTTTGAGTTCATGCTGGAATGAGTGAAGACACTGGAAGACTATTGGAAAGGCAAGATTGTGTTTTTCAATGTGAGAAGAACATGATATTTTGGAGGGGCCAGGGGTGGAATGACATGGTTTAATTCTGTGTTACCACCCAAACTTCATGTTGAATTGTAACATCCAGTGTTGAAGAAAAGCCAGGTGGGAAGTGATTGAATCATGGGGGTGGATTTCCCCCTGGCTGCTCTTGTGATAGTGAGTTCTCATGATATCTGCTTATTTAAAAGTGTGTAGCACTTTCCCCTTTGCTCTCTCTGCCACTCCACCACATGAAGAAGGTGCTTGCTTCCCTCTTTTTCCTTCTGCCGTGATGATAAGTTTTCTGAGGACCCTCCCCCAGCTGTGTTTTCTGTACAGCATGTGGAACTGTGAGTCAATTAAACTTTTCTTTTTAAATTCCCCGTTCTCAGGTAGTTCTTTATAGCAATGTGAGAACAGATTAATATACGATGCATCCTTCACTTCTCCCAAATCCTTCTACTGTATTCTCAGGAACATACATTTCAGCATTAGGAAAGTCCCCTTTTATCTTCCACCTCTTTCCAGAATAGTCTTTGCACACTCTCACCCTCATAAAAACCCAGCTCTTTGGCCAAGTATGGTGGCTCACACCTGTAATCTCAGCACTTTAGAAGGCTGAGGCGAGCAGATCACTTGAAGTCAGGAGTTCAGGACCAACCTGGCCAACATGGTGAAATCTTCATCTCTACTAAATAAAATAAAACAAAGTAAAAATAAAAATAAAAACCCAGCGCTTCCTAAGCTGGTTTTCCTAGTTCCCCTGAAGTTCTCACTAGTGGTGTCCATCTTTATCACCATAGCATTGTCCATGGGCCTGGCAGTAGAATAGATAGCTTTGTTCTTTATTACTATTTTCACACTATTCTCCCTCCCTTCTTCCTAAAAAGTAATCTGTCTTAAATCTCATATAATCAGTTTGTATCACCCACAAACCCTCATCATTACTGCATGTGGTTCCCTCTCATTTTTTGCAGTTCTTATCTAATATTTTTCCACAATTTTAGTTTGTGGCTTATTATCAATCTCTACAACATTGCTCCAGTGTTTATTATTGTGGGTTAAAGATTTATTTTGTTGCTTTTTCGAAACCTTAGCCTCCAAGTCTCTTGAATTCCTCTCTTACAATGATCTTGTCCTCTACCCTTCTAGACTTACTAGTTCCCATGATCACACCCCAGTCCTTCTCAATACCAATAACTGCAATTCCTTTATTATTTCAATTTTATAATTGCCACTCAATTATCACCAATTCCTCTCTCTTTCTCATTGCATCTAATACACTAACCCCAAAATGCTTAAAACATTCTGGGATCTCTAATTTATTGATTCTACTAGTTTTCACCATCTTTCATCTTGCCTCTCTTCTTTATACTCAGTTAAATTCTGTGGCTAAATAATCATTGCCTTACATAATTCTTAACTTCCTCACCTTTCTCTCACTTCATTGTACTTGCTTAAAATCACAACCCTGGTTTAATCCAGCTCTCTACCTATTCTCTTTCTACATTCATGGGTGTGAGAAAATATCCCAACTGTGCTGACCATCTTACTGTAAAGTTATAACTGCAAACCTCAAGTACACGTCTACTTCTGTCAGGCCACTGTATGATATGTCCTTGATCAACTTATATGTTTATATTTGACTTCATTAGTCTACTCATTCTCCGTACCTCCTAGATAACTGTATCACATCATTTTTTCCTCTCAAATATTCAACAGCTGCATTCTCAAACTCACTCTGAGCTGATGGTACTGTGATGACATTTTATTTGAGGAAATTTATGCAATTAAAGGGAACTTCATACATTACCCCATACATCGACTTATAAACATCTACCCCTAATTTGCCTCCCTACCTGATATCATAAACTATCCATAAGTCTCTCAAAATCCCATTTCTTCATTTGTTTGCTAAATCTTGTTTTATATTTTTTTCAACCTGCCCAACGATATCACTGTGGCAATTTTTGTCTTTTCTCTACTACACCATTCTTTCTTCTCTCTTGGTCATTTTTGCTTCCTACCATTACTGTAAAATCATACTGATATTGCTACCTTTTTTAATGGCCACACAATCTTCAATATTTATTGCCTCATTTCCTTATTTTCCAAAGCGAAGCCACTCAAAATTATTGTCTGCATTAACCTTCACCTGTTTCTACACTTCAATTCTGTTTTAAGCCCACTACTTTCTTGATTTTGCTCCTATTCCAGGAAAACCGTACTTTATCAAACTTACATACAGCTTCTAACCATTAAATGATTAATATTAATTATTGGTCCTTATCTCACTTGACCTATCAGAAGCATCTGACAAAGTTGATTGCCCTCTGCATCTGGACTTCTAGGACACCATGCTTGCCTGATTTATCTCTTTTATCAGTGTTCACGTCTTCTCAGTTTCTTTGCTTGTTCCTCTTCTTATCCTAGAACTCTAATTTTCAGATGCTGCATGGTCCAGGTCTTGGTCCTCTGTGACTATTCAGCTCTTTAGTGACCTTATGCAGTCTTATGGCTTCAAAATAAATCAGTTTTTGGATGACTCTGAAATATAAAGTTTCAATCCAAACTTTTTCTCGAAAATAAAATTACGATCCAAACTTTTACTCGAAATTTTGATTCATATGACCAAATACCTACTTCAGTATCTCTAGTGGAGATATATTTCAAATTATTCCACAGAGTAGATGGTAAATAGAGAAAGAAATTAAAAACTGAATAAAATAAACAGAGAGGAAATAAAAGTTCACACTATTTGATATAAGACGCTACTCGAATTACATAAGCAAAAAGTATTATAACAATGGCAACTTAAAGGTGCTATATAATGAAATAATTTTTAGGAATTGAATTTTAATAAATAAAAGAAACTAAATGTTATTCATTTTATGCTGTTTCAAATCTTCTAATTTTATCAAAATTGTTTTCAAACAAAGGTAGGGACAAAAAATTAGAAACACAAAGTAAATTACTATTAAAAACGTACACACATACAAATACTTGGGAAAATCAACAGTAATACAAACTTTCAGTATTTTTACTAGACTACCAATACTCTATTCCCTGCCTTCCAAGTTTATTTGGTATATTACTCTGTCATATTGAATAATAATTGTAAATAAAAAATGACCATATAACACTGAAACTTTCATCACTCTTTGTTATGGAACCTACTATTTTAAATAAGAGTTGTAGAAAAATTAGTACATGAAGAGTGATAAACCTTTTAAAATTCTTTAAAGTATAAAATAGACAAGAATCTGACCACTTGCAAATTTATTTTATATGTCTCATATGCTCCTTATACTAAAAGTAAGGCCAGAAAATAATATAGGCTAATTTCAATTATAAAAATGATACAATTTCTAACAATATATAATCCTGTAATGTATTAAAGAAATGACACCAAGACTAATTTGGAACCCAATAATACAAAGCTGGTTTAACATAAGAAGATCAATTAGAAAGCTACACATATTAGTAGACTTAATGAGATAAAGTTACTCTTACTTCATAGGACAAAAAAAAAAGTGCAAAACCATTTAAAAATGCATAGCAAACAAAAAATTAAAAGTAATTCATTTAGCCTAATACTCTATAAAATATGTTAGAATAATTTATCTTATGTCAAACAAAATTAATGTTACCTTCTATCATCCTGTTTATTCAACACTGTAATAGAAGCTTTAGCCATTCAATGTAGTAAGAAAAGAAAGAAATAAAATATATAAAGTTTTTTTAAAGAAATAAAACTGATGGTAATTGCAAATATGTTGTCTACATGAAAAAAAAATCCGAAGAACTTAATAATTACAAGAACTAATATAAAGTTGACCAAAGTAGCTGGGTACAAAATAAACTTATAAAAGTCTTTATGCAAACAGGAAGATTCACTTTGAAACATTACAGAAATTTTTTTTTCTAAGATCAAGAACAAGAAAGTAATGCCCATTCATACCATTTTTATTCAGTCTAGTACTGGAAGTCCTAGCCACAACATTTAGGCAGGATAAAAAAATAAAAGTCATCTAAATTTAAAAGAAAATAAAATTGTCTTTCTTGTCAAATGACATATCTTCTATATGGAAAACCCTAAGGATTTTTCAAAACATTGTTAAAGCTGATAAATATTTTCAATACACACAAGATACAGAATCTAGACTTTTTAAAGTAGCGTTTCTGTAACTACAAATTATCTAGTAAAATTTTTTTAAATCTCATTTACAATAGCTACAAATAAATAAAATACTTAAGAATAAATTTAACCAAGAAAATAAAAGGTGTGTACACTGTACATGTTCTCACTCATAAGTAGGTGTTGAACAGTTAGAGCACATGGACACAGGGAGGGGAACATCACACTCTGGGTCCTATCAGGGGTTGTGGGCTAAAGGAGGAATAGCAGGTGGTGGGAGGATAGGGGAAGGATAGCATTAGGAGAAATACCTAATGTAGATGACGGGGGGATGGATGTAGCAAACCACCATGGCACGTGTATACCTATGTAATATGCATGTTCTGCACATGTACCCTAGAATTTAAAGTATAATAGAAAGCCAGGCAATGAAAGATACATATTGCATGATCTTACTTATATGTGAAATCTACAAAAGTGGAATTCATAGAAACAGTGTAGAGTGGTGGTTTCCAGAAGTTGGGGGAGGTGATAATAGGAGGAATGAGTAAATGTTGGTCAAAGGGCACAAAGTTTTGATTAGACATGAGAATTAAGTTCTGGATATGTTATACAGCATGGAGACTACAGTTAATACTAACATGTTATGTATTTAAAATTTTCAAAGGGAGAAGGTTTTAAATGTCTTTATGACATACACACACAAATGGTTTGTGTTAAATAGCTTTATTTAATCATTTTGCAATGTATACATATATCAAAATATCTCTTTGTACACCATAAATATATACAATTTTTATGTGCTACTTAAAAATATATTTGCAACAGCCACACAATTATATTTATGAATAAAATGAATTTAATAAAAATGTCACCATATATTTAAAATGGGATATTATTAAGTAAAACTTAGCTAAATGGAGAAATATTCATTTTCTTTTATAGATAGGCCCACAAAAACATCAATCCATAGTTATCAATATATTTAATACAATTTGAATTAAAATCTCATAGATATTAAATACAATTCTATGTAAGTCTATAAGTTGACAAGCAAATTCTAATATTTATATTAGAGTATTTAGTGTCAAATCACACAAGGAAGGGAAAGGTGGAGTGACATGTACTCTCAGATAATGAGACTTCTATAAATCTGTAGTATTTATGAGGTAAGAGAATTAATGTAGTACCTCACTCTATAGTAAAATAGTAAATTAAATATAATTAGAACAGAATAGAGAGTTCATCTATGGACAAACATATAAATGTGATTTCTGACAGAGATTGTATTGCAGATTGTCTGGAAAATAATCAACATTTAATTAAATAGTGACATAATTGTTACCCACAAGCACAAAAATGCACCAAATTCCAACAGCAGATGTTTTAAACCAAAACATAGAAATACAAATATTTCAAGCTTGTACTGTATTGGGAGAAATAAGAAAAATATTTTAATTTCCCTTGTGAGGGGAGAATCTCTTAAACCAGACATAAAAGTACAGACTGTAAAGAAAACTTTCATAAATCAACTATATTAAAATTAATATTTATAGCAACCTAATTTATAAAAGTCATAAACTGAAAGCTATCTGCATAATGGATGATGTTCAGTATGTGAGTGATTAAACAAACTGTGGTACATTCATACTCTGACCACTACTCAGCAATAAGAAGGAACAAAGAAGTGATACATGCAAGATTTTTTTTTCTTAATGAAGAGCATCATCTTATAAGAATTCCAGAAGAAACTTAGGAAATATTCACAAAAGAGATATTTGCTTAAAATTGTCTGAATTGTAAATAAAAAGTCTTCAAGGCATGTTTATTTAAAACCAGCTCTTTCCTAGTATTGCCCATTGTAGTGAATCTTTCCATTCTTGTCTCCAATAGCCTAAGAATAAAATAGTCTTTAAAGTTATCAAAGTCAGAAAGACAACTAGTTCGATGATAGACTGATGAATACATGTCAAAAAATAATGAATAAATAGCTTCAAAGTCCATCAACTTAGAATTCAAAAGTGACAGCAGAAAATATTTTTGGATATGCATAGGTTTATTTCACAGCTAGAGAAAATTCTCTCCATTAAAACTATTAGATAGATGTTAATTAATAGTATTAATAATGATATCTTAATGGTATTACTAGTATCTGAGGATGGAATGTTGAAAAACTTTCTGAGGTCCTGAGATGGGATGAGTCATCAGGGCACAGTCCAGGATCTTCAGCTCCATAAGGCAGGTATTTACCTGCTATGAGACTTGCATTGTTCTCAGCACCAGGAACAGTGTCCTTTGTTTAACAGGCACTCAATAAATACTTTTAATTGGCCAATTGTTGGCATTAATTAAGTTAACGATAGGAACCCAAGAGAAGTTGATTCTTGTTTGAACTGACTCCATACTTGGTTTGAAAATGTATGCATTTTATCATTTGTTTTGAGGTCTTCACCAAGGAATGATGTCAGCAACTCAGACCACTCCTGTCTGCCTTCTCATTTATCTGTTCTTGTTCATGTCACATTTCATTACCACTACAGATATTTCTGTGAAATATTTCACACCATTTTCTTTCCTCTGCTTTTCCTAAAAATATTAAAGTAGTCAAAATTTCAGCAAAGGTGAATGCTTTAATCTCCGTTGTCAAGCCAGCAGCTCAAACCTACCCTCTGTGACAGGAAGCACACACTCTCTTCATTCAACTGTGATGGTGACTCGGAGCAGAGCTATTCATAGGGTTTATTGCTGAATTTTCTTTGACAGCACTTTCACTGGTAATGTGGCTTTTCACTCTTTTCTTCCCAGTCACTAAACGAGGCAGCTGTAGAAACTTGCCTGGAGCTAAGATAGGAAGATTCCATTGACTTGAAAAAGATTTCCCTCCCTCCCTTACTTCTTTCCTCCCTCCCTCCCTTCTTTCCTTCTTTTTCTCTCTCCATGTCTTTTTTTCTTTCTCTTTGAAAATGGAATTCCATCCTGCAGGAATTGAATCCTGGCAGGTAAAATGGTTCCATCAGGAATCCCAGCTTCATAAATGATTAGTCATATACCAGTGAACTATTAATATATCCAGACAATTGCAGCAGGTGTATTCAGGCATGGCATGCAGGCTTAGCATTCATGTGGACCTACTAAGCTATTAAGTTGTCTAGACACACACTATTTGGAAAATTTAATCATTTAGCCAATATTCCTGAGGGTGGATCTCACCTGCACCTGTAAGTAGATATTTCCGTCAAATAAAATATGTAAAACTATCTTAAGATGATGATCAGATGCATGTCTTAGCTGCCTACTGTTTCCAGCTGCACACAGCCTGAGTAGTTTCCAAAGACACAAATTTTTCAGCATGCTTAGTTTAAATTAATCTTGTGATAGATTATTGACAACATCCAATGATAAATGCTGTTTGTAACATGTATTTATTTGGGTTTGTCTTTTTTTATTTTAGAGCTGTTAATGTGTCCCAAATTAATGTATTTGTTTTAAGACTTTTAATAGATGGAGTGTTTTTCTTCAGAAAAGAAATAGAATCCTGCAGATAAACAAGTTTCTTCTAAGTAACACATGTATATTTGCATATATCTATATTTACAAGTATAAGGAAACCCCACTGTGTTGAGGTTTAGCTGTGATCATGCAGTTACTGGATTTTTTTCTGTAAGTAACTGACTTGAATCAGGAAAAGTATATTTCAGGCAAATTACTCAAAGATGGGCACAATAAAACATACATATGCACCTGACACTCACAGATGCACATGCACAAATAGAAAGAGATATGTGTAGTACGTCGATCCATACCTTGCAGTAGAGTTTAGCTATCTTAAGAAGTGCATGAATTATTGCCCTTTTACTCTAAAGAAATTCACTTATGCTCTCTTAAAGAAATTGATCACCTTGTACCAAAGTTGAGGGATTTGTACCAAATACAATCATAAACCTTGCTCTTGCTACATGTTTATTTAATAACTAGATTGAGAATGGAAGTTTGATTGAATATCAGGTCTTTCACAGACTGATGGGACTTCATGGAGCATTGTTGATGACTCAGATAAAGTTTATTTATAGAGTGTCTATTATATGAGGATGCTTAGTGACAGAAAAAATATGTTTTATATTTAGTTACAGCCATTATGCACAGAAATATGACACTAGATGGCTGAATTATTAATTCAGATCAAATAAGCAAACTAGCAGCCTGGGCAGCAAATACTATTAAGATAAATAAGACATTCTGAATTTAGCATTTTGTTTACATATTAAATCATTAAAAATGTATTAACATAAAAGGGTTAAATAATAGTATATATAAAATATTTTGTTTGGTGACATACTGTATTCTTTAGAGAATATATAATCTGAGTTGCTTTATGAAAGAGAAAAATTGAAAAACTAGATATTTTTTAGCAGCCACATTCTGATAATTACTTTGAAAGTTTTTATTTTTCAGTTATCTCAAAAAAGTTTTTCAGAATTGCAGATATAAGAAAGGGACATCTATTATTGAGGAATTTTCAACATTTTTACATACATGCACAGTGCTTATCCACAAAGTCAGTAATGTGATAATATACCTTTGCAGAGTCAAATTTGCAAACAAATGCATAAAATGAATTAGAATTCTCCTTAAGACAGTAGCTCCCCTCCCCTCGTCTCCCCTCGCCTCCCCTCCTCTTGCCTCCCCTCTTCTTTCTTTTTTTTTTTGTGTGTGTGTATACCTATGAGATTCTTAGCATATGGTGGATTCTCAGTGAACGTTTATTTATTAAACTTTTACTTCAGTTGACCATGCATGATTGAAGCAAAACAGATCTCTTTAATCCCAGTACTTTGGGAGGCCGAGGCGGGCATATCATGAGGTCAGGAGTTCAAGACCAGCCTGACCAATATGGTGAAACGCCGTCTCTACTGAAAAACAAAACATTAGCCAGGTGTGGTGGCGCACGCCTGTAGTCCCAGCTACTCAGGAGGCTGAGGCAAGAGAATTGCTTGAACCAGGGAGAGAGAGGGTGCAGTGAGCCGAGATTGTGCCACTGTACTCCAGCCTGGGCAACAAAGAGAGAGACTCCTTCTCAAAAAAAAAAAAAAAACACTGGGCAACAAAAAAAAAAAAAAAATCTAAAAAAAAAAAAAAAATTATATTTAATATTGTCTTTATAATCATCCTTTGAAATCAATATCAAAAAGTCATTTTAAGTGCATTTTATAAAGTCTTCTTGTATATTAAATAACTTATACAAAGAATTGGATTAAATAAATCCCAAACTAATCATTATTTTCCAATTGGAAAAAAAAGCTGAGATTTTAAAAGTGGACTTGAAAGAAGGGGATTTATAGTTCTGTATGTGAAAAACATCTACCAATTAAAAATAAGTAAATTACATTAATTCCTTTGGAACATAAGTCTACATTGACGTAGAAAAGTCTGTAATTATGAAATAAGATAGTTGCTTCATGTTCAAACAAATCATGATATATGAATCTGATGTCTAAAAATAGAATTTCTAGATAAAAAGTAAATATAACACTATTTGATGTTTCATCATTATTCTTGTAATGTTAAAGCAATTGCTAAACTATGTATTACATAGCTTAAAATATATACAAATATAAATTAAAGAATCAAACAGAAGAGTATGGAGACAGTGACTAGAAAATCATTAGCTTAATAAGGAGGAAAGACAGTTCTAAAACATGGAGCTCGGTTATTATCTTAACTATATTAGCTACAGACAACTTTACAATAGGCTTTATTTTACATGTAAATAAACTTAAAATGTGCTATTATTTAAACTTTCCAAGACCATGCAGCTAGCTAATAGAAGAACTCCATAGCCCATTCTCTAAGACTTCTGTCATTTTGTGTGTATGTATTGTATATTTGTGTGTGGGCTTTTACAACTCATTTTTTTTGCATGTCACAAAAAATGCTTAACATAATGATAAATAAACCTGGTATTCACCTGTTAAAAGGGCAGAGTCAGTTGACAAAACCTGTCATGCTGGAAGGAATTGCTAATAACAAAAACCCACAGAAGTCATATCATGGCTAGATTTTAAGCCATACCTGGCTACTGACATGCCAAAAGCACCAGCAGGATGCTCTTATATGTTGAGCTACTACAGTGATTTCAGGGCAGTTAGGTTCTCTATGTTTTGTTTAATAAACCATGTCCTTAATAACTAAAGTGTAAATCACTTATTTTAACCCAAGTATTTATATTCTTTTACATCATCCTTATGCTTACTTAGTCATCAATATAAAAAAAATGTATGTGTTAAATCTGAAGGCTCATATACATTTGAATAATTATGCAGATAAATATATTTTCAAATATATAGGCAAAAATAAGAAGTTACTAATTGGGCATCCATTCTAGGAAAAATATTTATATGTAGTTATATGTATATTTCCATAAAAAGTAAAATTAAATGAACAAAGTTATAAAACAATGTAAGGTAAGAAACAATGGTACTAACTGGGGGCAAGCCAGGTTTAGGTGAAGAATGCATACTTGAAGGTGTAGTCCACCAGAATCCCCATAGACTAACAGAAAATGACCCACATAAAAGTGGGAACATGAGCATGGTGGTGGGTACATGGGCATGGTGGTGGGTGCCTGTAATACCAGCTACTGGGGGGACTGAGGCAAGAGAATCCTTTTAACAGAGGAGGAGGAGGAGGTTGCAGTGAGACAAGATTGCACCATTGCACTCCAGCCTGGGTGACAGGTTCCAAAAAAAAAAAAAAAAAAAATGGTGGGAACAGGATGATGAGTAGATAAAAATAGTACATTGTTTAAAGTTACAAAGGCAACCACTAGAAAGATGTAAAACAGTGATATTGCTAATAACAACTGGAGTAATAAGAAGGAGGCAAGAGCTAGTATTGATCCTACATACTATTTTATAATTGGGTATAAATAGATATTAGATAATTCAATGCTTTGTGTTTCTTAGTTTTTATTTTCCTGGAATAAATAATTGCCTTTTAAATTTTCTTAGTTTGTTGTATTTGCTTGTTTGCATAAATACCTCTGGTTATATTTTACTTTATCATCTAGTTGTCTAACACCACAATCTGCAAAATGTGATGTTAGACAACTAGAAGATATAGTAAAATATAGCCATAAATGTAAAATATTCCAGAGTACCCCTGTGAGTTCATTGCAGCAAACTCACAGGGGCACTCTGGGATATTGTTGAGAAAAATTATCACATCTGACTGCTTCCACATACTGAGAAAATGCTAGCTGAAATAGATGACCCCTTCAACATTAAACTATTCTAGATTTTTTTTTTTTTTGAGATGGAGCCTCACTCTGTTGCCAAGGCTGGAGCACGGTGGCTTGATCTTGGCTCACCACAACCTCCACCTTTAGAGTTCAAGCTATTCTCCTGCCTGAGCTTCCTGAGCAACTCGGATACAGGCGTGCGCCACCATGCCCAGCTAATTTTTGTATTTTTAGTAGGGAAGGGGTTTCACTATGTTGGCCAGGCTCGTCTTGAACTCCTGACCTCAGGTGATCTGCCCACCTTGGCCTCTCAAAGTCCTAGGAATTATAGACATGAGCCACCGTGCCCAGCCTAACCTATTCTAGATGCTTTCAAGTGATATCATATCTATAGTCTTCTCACTGACATCAGAACTTTGCAAAGAATTCTGGGAAAATCAATATGCAACAGGAAATAAGAGTGACAGTTTAATTCCATGTTTTGAGAACTGTGTAGTGTCCCTAGGTATCCACATGCTACTAGTATATATTTATGTTTAATAATGATATAAAAATAGATTTTTTCCATTGGCATGTATTTTTCTTTCAATACTAAGATGTTAGGACATAAGTACTTATTGTTTGGATTTAGCTACTCTTAGGTCAAACTCATGTATTTTGCTGTTGTTGGAGGGGCATTTTGGAAAAATTTCTGAAACAAGAGAGCATCATGAACTAAGAAAAATTGGGAATTTCTAGCCTAACAGATAAAATTTGTACGTTCAGACCTATGATGCTCACTTTTTATCCTGGTATCTTTTCCTTCAGGGTTGAGTCCTCACCTTTTCTACCAATTTGCCTGACTGCCTTCTAGACTTCTTGCTCAGCTCTATCAATGTGATGTTCCTGTACTTTAATTCTGGGGATTTCCTTCACTACTTTTCTGTATTAGATTACATACTTCCTTGTTTCTATGTTTACAAATCTTTGTTTATTCCTTTATTTTTCCAAAACATAACCTCAGTAATATCCTGGAAACATTTATATATTTTTAATAGTTTTAATATCTGAAGTTGTGACTTTTGTCCTCAAAATTTCAAAGTCAGTTATCACTCTTCCATCCTGTTTGCATTTTGATATAAACGTTTTGAAGTTATAAACATATTTTATTTTTATTAAAAAATACTACATTTCTCTTTGGATTCCCAATTTTCTTTGAAAGTTATTTTTGAGAAGGGGAGATGGCAGAAACATCTCTGCCTAAGAGATATTTAACTTTTATATACACACATCTGTATCATTTGTGCTGTTAAAAATAATTTGTATGCATTATATTTAGACTAAAGAATTAAATACCATTTTTTAAAAGCAAGGTTTAATTATTGGCAACGAAGTAAAATTTAAAATTTAGAATTAGAATGAGCATTAGAATGATGAAATAATTTTGGATGATAGGGGATAGAAAAAAATGCTTAGTGTATGATAATACTCCTCATACATTATCTTCAGAAACTACCCCAAGTCTCTCTCTGTTTCAGTCTCTATTTCACTGCCTCTTTTCTCAGCTTCTTTCACACATATGTATGTACACATGAAAAAATGTTTTCACTCCCAAACAGAAAGAAGTAGCTGCGAAGACTTTGAGGTTACATCGCTGGTGGGAGAGTAAAATAGCGCAGCACCTTTGAAAACAATGTCACAGTTCCTCAAAAGCTGACGAATAGTTTCCATACAACCCAGCAATCCCACTCCAAGGTCTAGACACACTCTGCACCACCCCACAAAATAATACATGCCCATACAGAAACATGCATATGAATATTTATAGCAGAATTATTCATAGTAACCAAAAAAGTAGAAGCGGGTCAAATGTCCATCAAATAATGAGTGGCAAAACAAAATGTGGCATATTCACAACCCAATAAATTTACAAGAGAAATGTTCACACTTAAAGGAAAAATGTACTAATTTCTGTTCATATTTATTTGTATACTTAACATAAAAATTTAGGCTTTTTTAGTTCATAGATCTGAACATTATTTAATTTGTAGTCAATGAAATTATTAATTTGTTAGATCATTCCATATTTTAGCGTGTTTAAAGAGTCAGATAATTTTTGTTTTTAAAATATTTTGGTCTAATGATTTTTATTGACTTACATTATAAGAAGTGTCCTTGTGACAAGTATGTCAGCAATCATGGTGGCTTCCATTTGATCTCATGTTTTAATGACCCTGTATGTAATCTTAGAACAATAGGAAATTATGTGTAATGCCCACTCCAGTCAACCAACACTTCATCAGAAAGGAAATGTTTGTACATATTCCAGTGGCACAACCAGAACAAATGGTGGTGAGAAAATCTCACTGATTTTTATTTCTTCCCATTAAAATGATCTGAGGTGATGATTAGAACATAAAACGATGATGACAAGGTGATTTAGAAAATTGGCAGCCATCACGTTTTTGCAAGTTTGTTCACATTTTGAGACGCAAGTAAATAATTCTTCTACAAAAGGAATGTATATTCAATTTAATGATCTTTCTGCACTCAGCCCTAGTGTATTTTGACAATTTATTTGAAAAATAAGTTCTGTTTGAAAACATATCATGTGGAATCAAGCAAAGACTGAGTCAGAAGAAATGTAAATTAACTATCGGAAATTGAATGCAGTTTAATCCAGACTTTCCCAATGATTCATTTTCCTTTTTTAAGCTAAGCAATAGAAATTTTACCTCATACCAAAGAACATGGCTTTGCAAAATAAGACTACTAAACCTGCATCTAAAATGTAGGGTAAGATTTTATACTTCAATATTCTTAGTATTTGCTGGAATAATCAAGAATGAGAGAATGTCTAAGATTTTGTAAGCTAAAGGGACTTCTAAAATTCATATAAAATGCCTCAGAATTTTTTTAAATTGGCTAGAGGTTCTTCTTTTTTCTCTCTTTACCTTGACACCTTGAAACTTCATAGTTGGTTTGGGGAAAATATTATTAAATATGAAATATAACATGTTTTTAATATTAAGATTTGATAACATGAAAATGGGAATGTGTATGCATAACAAAAATGCAACAGCTCAAAATGTACATTTTAGCAAGCCAAATAAAACCCAAATTTCAAGTTGAACTGTTATTGTAAAAGTTACAATGTCTCAGTATATTCAACATTTGTAAAAATGCAGCCTTTCATGCCCACTGTTAGATAGCAGGAGCTTCTTCTGAAGCGCCAAACTTACAGTGATTCCCTGAGTAAGACCTAAAACACAATGTCAGACGTCTTCCTCTCTTCTTCTCTGGGCTAATGTCTTCTTCAATAAGACCCATCTGCAAAAGTCTTTTTTAAAAAAGTGTCAAAAATTGTATACCACCAACAAAATGCTAGCCTTCACTAGTACTAGGAATATTCAGCATGATTGCTGGAATTTAATACATTTGGGTAAAGTCCTTTGCTTACATTTTTTTTCTTATGCTGTAGTTATTTTGTCACTCATTCTCTTTCTAAAGAAATGATAGAGAGAAAAATATCATTCATACCAACAAATGAGTTACTCTCTTTAGATAATCATGACAAGCTTGGGAAAAAAAAGACAGAAGAAATTTGGCAGAAGAAGGATATAATTTAACTCTTTCAACTGGAAGCAAATGTTTGATTTATTATAACAAAGAATATTATAATAGCACTGAAAAAAGCTATATTGAGCAGATTCCTGTCAAATTAAAAATGGCATGTGTTTCCAATTACATTTTCTTACAGCCTTTCCATCTTATGACATACACTTTACATATATGTCTGCTGGTCATAAAATATTCTAATAAATTATTTCTATTTTATGAAAATGTTTGGGTTTTTTAATTTACTTCTTTTTGTTACTGTTATAAATAACAAGTAACTAAACACATTATTGCATTCAATTTTCCTGTTTTACAATTTATCTTTGCAAAAATTCTTAGTAATTTGACATTTTGTAAAATAAGGATTTTGACTTTTGAAAATATTTTGCTAAACTATATTTTAAACCTGTAATTTACACTGTCACTACTTCAGATTTACTATTTTCATCATGGGTTAGCTAAAATTATGTTCTATATATGTTTTTCTTTTTTGGTACCTTCAGTAGATGAAAATCATTTTATTTAAAAAATATTTTCTGACACTGCTTTGTTTTGGGCATTGGTTTAAGTTTGGAGAAATTAGTTGTGAAGATACACAGAAAGTTATTTCTTTTTATAGATCTTACATTCTTGCCTCTGGAATCTATCAGTGTATATTTTAGGTTTGATTGATTTTTAAGAAAATGTATAATATTTGTTCAGGTTAGGAATTATTCTGAGTGCTTCATTTACATTAAATAACTTACTCTTCAGAATTCCCTTGTGAGATTTTACACATACCTATATGTTTTATCCAATTTTTCATACAAATTAGAGAACAAATAGGTTAACTTCCTCAAGATTACACAGCCAGATAATGGTGGCAACAAGACTGAAACCCAGACGTTTGAACTCTAAAGACTTTGCAACTAATGAATACGTTCCATATATTTTCCACTATTGTTAGTGGAGATAAACATTTCTCACATACTAAATTGTTTATGCATGTCCTCTCATATGTCTCAATTATAATGTTGCTGTTGTACTTATAAATCTCCAGTAACAATCAATGTATTCTTTTTATTTCATTTTTTGAATTGACAAATATACATATTCATAGGGTATATAGTGATGTTTTGATACGTATGTGTAGTGATCAGATCAAGGTAATTAGCATATCCATCATTTCAAACATTATTTTTCTATGTCAAAAACAGTCAATATTCTCCTTTAAGCTATTTAAAATTATATATTACTGCTATAGTCATCCTACAGTATTATAGAACATTAGAAGTTATTCTTCATAACTAGCTATAATTTTGTATTCTTTAACAAATCTCTCCATATTCTTCCCTTCCCTTTGCCCTTCCAAGCCTCTAGTATCCTCTATTCTACTTTTGACTTCTACAAGATCAACTTTTTTAGATTCCACATGTAAGTGACAACATGCAGTGTTTAACCTTCTGTTCCTGGCTTATTCCACCTAACATAATGACCTCCAGTACAAAAACAATGGAACACAATAGAGAACTAATGAATGAATCCATGAATCTACAGCCAACTGATTCTTGAACAAAATGCCAAGAACACTCATTGGGAAAAACAGCCTTTTCTTTCTTTTTTTTTTTTTTTTTATTCCATTTCAGGTTTTGGGTTACATGTGAAGAACATGCAAGACTGTTGCATAGGTACACACATGGCAGTGTGATTTGCTGCCTTCCTCCTCTTCACCTATGTCTGGCATTTCTCCCCATGCTATCTCTCCCCAACTCCTCACCCCCTGCTGTCCCTCCCCTATTTCCCCCCAACAGACCCCAGTGTGTGATGTTCCCCTCCCTGTGTCCATGTATTCTCATTTTTCAACACCCGCCTATGAGTGAGAACATGCGGTGTTTGATTTTCTGTTCTTGCATCAGTTTGCTGAGAATGATAGTTTCCAGGTTCATCCATGTCCCTACAAAGGACACGAACTCATCGTTTTTGATGGCTGCATAATATTCCATGGTGTATATGTGCCACATTTTCCCTGTCCAGTCTATCATCAATGGGCATTTGGGTTGGTTCCAGGTCTTTGCTATTATAAACAGTGCTGCAATGAACATTCGTGTGCATGTGTCCTTATAGTAGAATGATTTATAATCCTTTGGATATATACCCAGTAATGGGATTGCTGGGTCAAATGGAATTTCTATTTCTAGGTCCTTGAGGAATTGCCACACTGTCGTCCACAACGGTGTAAAAGTGTTCCTATTTCTCCACATCCTTTCCAGCATCTGTTGTCTCCAGATTTTTTAATGATTGCCATTCTAACTGGTGTGAGATGGTATCTCAATGTAGTTTTGATTTGCATTTCTCTAATGACCAGTGATGATGAGCATTTTTTCATATGTTTGTTGGCCTCATGTATATCTTCTTTTATAAAGTGTCTGTTCATATCCTTCGCCCACTTTTGAATGGGCTTGTTTGGTTTTTTTCTTGTAAATCTGTTTTAGTTCTTTGTAAATTCTGGATATCAGCCCTTTGTCAGATGGGTAGACTGCAAAAATTTTTTCCCATTCTGTTGGTTGCTGATTCACTCTAATGACTGTTTCTTTTGCTGTGCAGAAGCTGTGGAGTTTGATTAGGTCTCATTCGTCTATTTTGGCTTTTGCCTTTTCAATAAATGATACTGGGAAAACTAGATATCCATACATGAAAGAATTAAAGTAGATCCCCAACTCTTACCCTGTACAAAAATCAACTCAAAATGGATCAAAGACCTGAATGTAAGACCCCAAACTACAAAAATACTGGAAAACATAGAGGAAATGCTTAATGATATTGGTCTCAACAAGGATTTTTTTGGATAAGACCCCAGAAGCATAGGGAACAAAACCAAAAATAGACAAATGAAATTACCTCAAAGTTAGAAGCTATGCACAGAAAAGAAAACAATCAACAGAGTAAAGAGACAACTTGAAGAAAGGAAAATATTTGTAAACTATGCATCTGACAAGGGGTTAATATCTAGAATGTATGCAATATTCAACTCAATATCAATGAACCAATAATCTTATTTAAAAATGGACAAAAGATCTGAATAAACATTTCTCAAGAGAAGACATGCAAATGGCAAACAGGTACATGAAAAAATCCTCAACATCTCTAATCATCAGTGAAATGCAAATCGAAACCACAGTGAAGTATTATCTTATCTCAGTTAGGATGGTTATAATCCAAAAGACAAAAGGTAACAAATGCTGGTAAGGATGGGCAGGAAAGGGAACTCTCGATACACTGTTGGCAAGAATGTAAACTAGTACAGCCACTATGGAGAACGGTATGGGGGCTTCTCAAAAAAAACAAAACAAAACAAAACAATAAAACTACAAACAGAACTACCATGTGATTCAGCAAGTCCATTAATGGGAACTTATGCAAAGGCAAGGAAATCTGTATATCACAGAGATACCTGCATGCCCATGCTTATTGTACCATTCTTTACAGTAGCCAAGATACAGAATCAACCTAGGTGTCCAACAATAGATGACTGGGAAAAGAAATGCAAAATAGGTACATAATGGAAAACTACTGAATCATAAGAAATGAAATCCTATTATTTGCAGTAATACTATTTTCCAGGAGGTGATTAACAGTATTAGCTTTGAAACCATAGAGATTTGGGTTTAAGTTCAGCCACTGTACCTGTATTTGTTATCTTAGGCAAAATAATCAAATCTATCTAACATTCTCTATTCTCAACTGTAGGTAAAAAGCATGACCTGCTCAAAGAATTGCTGTAAGGATCAAGTGACAAAAGAAATTTAAGTTTGTAGCTCAGTGCCTAGTGCCTAATAACTGCACACTACAGTGGGTTTGCTAATAAAAATACCCAATGACATTAAATATTGGACAAGAGTTTTAATAAAGAAGACATGGGGTATGAAAAATTACAGATACTGAAGCATCAGAGTATGATGCCTTGGGCAGTCAGAGTTCAGCACTTGGAGCTAGGCAGGGGATAGGAGAAAAGGGCATCAAAGGCAAGCTTTGAAAATTTTTAAACTTTTCACTGAATAAGAAAAAAAAAGGAGCCCTGCCCATATACATATGTGTTTATAGAGTGCTGGCATTGCTTCGTTGAAACCAATGACATTAGATTAATAGTATTTATAATCCATCTATATCTATCAGTGATTATGGCATAGGTATTTATGATACCTTGAATTTAGATATTTGGTGAGGAGATATAAATATTCTGACAAACCCCCTGGGGCTTGTTGGCACCTCAGTTATCACAGTGGTCATTTAAAGATTGGTACTTGAAGACCAGTGTTTTAAGGTCTTAGAGTTTCTTCAAGCACAAGCCTTAGCATCTCTTCTCTAGAGTCTTTCTTTATGCACACATCTTTTCTTTAAGAAAGTTATCTGTTTAAAGCTTTTTGCATCCGTTCCACAAAGGTAGATTGTATATCTTCGTACACATTAAGAGACATGGTGGATTTAAACTTTCACCCTTTGATTTATTTATTTAGTTTTGAGGGAGGGTCTCACTCCCAGGCTAGAGTGCGTTGACAACAATCATGGCTCACTGCAATCTCAACATCCTGGACTCAACAATTCTAGCAACTGGAAATATAGGTGTGTGCCATCGTGCCCAAATAACTTAAAAAAAAATGTAAGGAAAGGGTCTCACTTGGTTGCCCAGGCTGGTCTCAGGCTTGTGGCCTCAAGCAATCCTCTGGTTCAGCTTTCCAAATTGCTGGAATTGCAGGCTTTAGCCACCATGCTCAGCCCAACTTTTCACACTCTTATTCAACTTCATTCCTTCTCTCTATATCCACAAAAATGTATCATTAAAAAGATCGATCTATCTATCTATCTATCTATCTATCTATCTATCTATCTATCCATCCGATGGAATACTATGCAGCCATAACAAGGAATGAATTAATAGTATTTGCAATGACCTGGATGAAAGGGGAGACGATTGTTCTAAGTGAAGTAATTCAGGAATGGAAAACCAAACACTGTATGTTCTCACTGATTTGTAGAGCTAAGCTATGAGAACACAAATGCATAAGAATGATTCAATGGGTTTTGGGAACCTGGGGGAAGAATGAGAAAGGGGTGAGGAATAAAAAACACCACATGTGGTTCAGTATATAGTGCTCAGGTGATGGGTGCACCAGGATCTCACAAATTACCACCAAGGAACTTACTTATGTAATCAAATACCACCTGTACCCCAATAACTTATGGAAAAAAGCAGCAATAGGAAACTAAAAAAAAGAGAACTTATTGGGAAATTGGGAAGTATTGGTCAAAGAATACACAATGAGTTAGGAGAAATCAGTTTAGGAGATCTATTGTACAGCATGGTGATTACAAATATATATATATATATATAGAGAGAGAGTCAATTTTTAAAAATCACTAATTTTTATAAAAAGGGATTAGGCAGGAAAAATTCATCTTTAATTCATATAGAACTCTGTGTGGGTACATTCATTTCAGTAAAGTAGGAAAGGAAGTTTGTGAGAGGCGGTACATCACACACTGGGGCCTGTCAGGGGATGGAGGACTAGAGAAGAGATAGCATTAGGATAAACACCTAAATAAAACGGGGCTTAAAACCTAGATGATGTGTTGACAGGTGCAGCAAAGCACCATGGCACATGTTTATTTATGTAACAAACCTGCACGTTCTGCACATGTATCCCAGAACTTAAAGTATAATAATAAAACAAAGCTGAAAAAGCTCCTTACACAGCTCTTTCCTGATGTGCTTAGCAGGTTGCAACAACAATAAGAATTCTGAAATCCTTTCCGGAAGTGAGCATGATATAAATGAAATCTAAATCAGTGAATGTTGTTTCAAACACATGGGCATTTTCAGAAGGATTTCATGTGAATGCAAAGACCTCTGGAGCTATAATTGAGTTGAGAGAATGAGAAGGTTACAGCTTCTTTTAAAATGGTTCAACAGGGAACCATTAAAATAATTGTGCTATTACAAAAGAAACAAATGAATTCTCAAAGTTCTCAAATGATGGGTAAGGATAGAAATGAAAAAGAGATTCTGATAGTTGGTAGCTCTGTGTATAGGAAATATTATCTTCATCTGTCTCTGGCATACAGAAAATGGGTTCTAGTGTTTAGTTATTCTTCAGATTCTGCCAATATAGATGAGCTTATTGGAGAAGGCAAGAATGAGCAAGGTGCAGGACAGGGAGGAAAGGAAAATAGACCAATTTGTCACTTAGAGGGATGAAGTTAGAGGATGGATGGCAAAGCCCTTTACACATCTGTTCATTCTAGTCTCTTTTTAAAATAACCTATAAATATCAGAATGACATTGCATAAAACTCCTTTAAAAGTATTTTATGCATTTTTCCAATATTAGCTCCTTTTTATGGCCAGTCTGAATAGCACAAGTATATGTGTGTGTGTGTGTGTGTGTGTGTGTGTGTGTGTGTATATATATGTATATATATGTGTGTGTGTGTGTGCATACATATAGATGTCTACACACAGATATACACCTGTATGTTTATAAACATATATGTATGTATACACACACACAAATGTACACATATTTGTAAACGTATATATCTTGAGTATCACTATGGTTCAATAGCCATAGGCAATATCAGAAAACAATAAATACACAATCACTGATTATAGAACCATCTGTCTAGTAAAAAAACGGCAATAAAGGATACTACAATGTTGTCATTATGCAAAAAAGAAAAAATACAAAGATGATTCAATTCTAGTTAATATATTTCCAGGAAACTATCCAGTTCTATTACATAAACATGATGAAAAAGCAATATGCATAAATGTATCCAAATTTAGTTATTAATAATGTTTAAAATATTAGTTGCAAGAATAATTCAAATTCTACATGGCTTCTAATAATAAGTAGAATATTAAGCTGACAATCAGAAAAACAGCATAGATAAGCAAAAATAAGTGTGACCATCAATTAAATCTAGATGGTGACAGATTGTGTAGCCTTATCAAGATATAAGATGTGAGAAAGAAAAATGTTAGTATATGTTGCCACATAATTTTGAAACTTTTATAAATTAAAAACAAAAGTGAAAAACTGAGAAAAGTATTATTTATTGAAATATTATAGACCAAATGCTAATGTTTTTAATAGGTGTAGAACTCAGGCAAATAAGAAACCCCCAGGTTTTTATCTAAACAGTGTGTATTAAAACAGTATTTGAGATGTTCAACAAGTGCAGGAATGAAAAGATTATTTTTCCTGAAAAGCAAACAATAATGAATAGCTATTGAAAATTTTAAACGTACTTATACTCTATAAAGTATGCATTATGAATATAGTATTTTATATAACAATTATATAACTTTACATGTTAATATTTGATAATGTTATGAGAAAAATCTAAATATTAAAGACAATATAAATTGAGTGAATTTATCTGAAAAAAATTGACAGCACATATCCAGAATCTTAAAACATTTTTACTTTGTCACTTCTTGGAATCTTTCTTCAACATACAATCTGTAGCATAACATAAGAAAAACACAAAGATACTGTTGCAACATAATATGAAGCATAGAAAAATAAGAAACAGTCTATTCATTTTCTGTTTAATATAGTGTTCTCTCTGGCTACCTGAAGCTCTTCAGCACTAGAATCTCAATCTTCCAAAAGTTACATGAACTTGCAGAGCTAGAATCCTCTTCAAAGTGGAAATTACATTATCCAACCCACAGGACAGCTGTAAGAATTGAATAAAATAATATATGTTATTACTACAGTGCATGAATTGCTTATCCACAGTTGGGTTTAATAACTTTTTCATCTTTTTCTATTTACATGGGTCCATAAGATAGTTACTTTGAATTTTAAAATTATAGAATTCAGTCCACATTGAATAAGTCACTCACTATATCATTTTGAAGTTTTATATTTCTCTGCACCTCGATTTTCTCAGTTACATAATAGGTACAACAATATGTCATTGATGGCACAGGTTTTTTTAAAATTGTGTATATATAGAGAGAATAATTATTTTAAAAGGCAGTATTAATATTTTAAGTAGTCAGCAAATATTAATAAAATTTACATTCACTCGGAAAAACAATGTGTATCAATTAACAAATAAGGAAAATAAGAAATGTTAGTTAAACCTGTTTAGTAAATTATATAACAAGTCTAAAAAACAGACAAATGGACTTTAGGGAATAATATAATATTGGCAGAAGAATGAATTAAATAATTTAATATGTATTTTCCATGTCTGATTCACATGGTTATGTAAGCAATAAACTTATCTCTTCTCTGACTAGGCCAAGAACATGCCAGATTAAAAATACGGTTCTTCAAATTATAGGGAAAATTAATTCAAGAGAGAATTGTATGAGACAAATTGTAATGTGTTTTGAAAAATAAATAAAACTGTTTTATTTCCCCTTTTGTAATCTAATATTAGCGGAAGTTAATGCTTAAAAGCCCAGGTCTACAAAACAAAGTTACTTAATTATCTAAGATTGTTGATGTGGTTTGAAAGCCTAAGTTAAAGTATAATGGTAGAACTCATAATCAACTGTAAAAGGTAAGCCCCTAGGCCTCTAGAGTCCTCTTTTATCAAGGTCCAGTGACAGAAAAACATTGCAGTGTCCTCATCTGCAAAAACACACAGCTTGGAAGTAACAACACCTGGTAAACATTCAGCCCTAGAAACTGAAAGGTGAAATTGGGTGAACCCAGAAAAGTGGATTGTTGTTAAGAATAAATTATTTTTATTTCATAATCATTTTCCTCTTAATGTTGGATGTAGGGAAGAGTTAACATGTTAAGTATTTGTAACAGCGACAGAGACAGGAAAGGAGGGGGGGAGGGAAGAAAGGAGACAAGCAGAGCAGCATACAGAGGCAATATCTTTCTCTTGTTCCTTTCTCCAGGGAAAAAAATATTTTTGAAACCGAAACCTCAGGGAGAATATTTGTTAAAAATTTTTTTTTTCAGAAAATAAAAAGGTGCTAGAGAGCTGCTCTAAGTTTGTGAACAACTGTTTTATTCTGATTCCTTAGGCCTGAGATCCTTCTTTGTTCCAAAATGATCAATTCAAGCAATATCTCCCACCCCTCTTTTCTTCCCAAGAGTGCTTCTATACACTTTACAGGCCACTTCCATACCTTTACTAACACACTTTCTCTGGATGAATTCCCTAAAAGCAACCCCCAGCAAGACCTATGAATTTTCTTCTAGAAGTAATTGGCTCTGACTTCAGACATTGGAACCTTGCCTCTGTACTCCAGCCCTCCTGCAGTGCTGGCGGGATTCCATAGGGTAAGAATTGTTGAAGCCAACAGTTCATGGATTGAGAGAGTAGCAAGGTTGTTGCGTCCAATATTGTGAAAGGGAAGGGTCAAATCCGGTCAAAAAAAAAATCAAAATGTGAAAATATAATCTTTGTCTTATGTGGTCTTCTGTACTCCCTGCTGTATGGTATCTCACAAAGAAAAATGTTTATTCATACTCTTTTGAGACTGCTGTCTCAGAAATATACATATTTGAGTTTAAAAGAAAAGTTTATCTAAACATACATTTAAAATTTAATGTATGAGAGAATTCTTTCCTAATGAATATTTTCCTTTATCATCTCAGGAGCACTTGAGAATTTTACTGAAATGAGACTATAATCCCTATTTTATTCTACACAATAATGTGACAAATTGGCATATAAGATGTTTCAAAAACTAATATGTCATATTTATTTTTTAAGTTTTTTTTTTTTAATTTTAATAGGTTTTTCCGGGATCAGGTGGTGTTTTCTTAAGTTCTTTAGTGCTGATTTTGGTTCACCTATAACCCAAGCACTGTATGCTGTACCCAATGTGTAGTCTTTTATCCTTCCCCAATCCCAACCTTTTCCCCTGAGTCCCCAAAGTCCAATGTATCATTCTTATTTATTCGTTTTCTCATAGCTTAGCTCCCACCTATGAGAGAGAACATATGATGTTTGGTGTTCCATGTTTGACTTACTTCACTTAGAATAATGGTCTCCAATTCCAACCAGGTTATTACAAATGCCATTTCTTTCTTTCATTTTATGGCTGAGTAGTATTCCATAGGGGGTGTGTGTGTGTGTGTGTGTGTGTGTGTATCACATTTTGCTTACTGATTGATTTATAGGCATTTGGGCTAGTTCCATAGTTTTACAATTGCAGATTGCGCTATTGTAAACGTGTGTGTACAAGTATCTTATGTTTTTTTGTGTAATGACTTCTTTTCCTCTGGGTAGATACCCAGTAGCAAGATTGCTGGATCAAACAGTAGATCTACTTTAGGTCTTCAAGGAATCTCCACACTGTTTTCCATAGTGGTTGTACTAGTATACATTCCCACCAACATTGTAATAGTCTTCCCTTTTCAGCACATCTACACCAACATCTAGTTTTTTGTTTTTTTGGTTTTTTTGTTTTGTTTTGTTTTTTAATGCCCATTCTTACAGGAATGAGGCGGTATCGATTGTGGTTTTGATTTGCATTTCCCTGATCATTAGTGATGCTGAGCATGCTTGTTGACCATTGATATATCTTCTTTTGAGAATTGTCTTTTTATGTCCTTAGCCCACTTTTTCCTTGTTTTATTCTTGCTGATTTGAGTTTTCTACAGATTTTAGATATTAGTCCTTTATCAGATATATATACATTGCAAAGATTATCTCTCACTCTGTGGGTTTTCTTTTTACTCTGTTGTTTCTTTTGCCAAACAGAAGCTTTTTAGTTTAATGAAGTCCCATGTATTTATCTTTGTTTTTGTTGCATTTGCTTTAGGTTTTGGTCATAAAATCTTTGTTTAAGACGTTGTCTAAAAGGGTTTTTCCAATTCTATCATCTAGAATATTTATGGTTTCATGTCCTAGATTTAAGTCTTTGATCCTTCTTGAGGAGATTTTTGTATAAGGTCAAAATTCTTCTACCTGTGGCTTGCCAATTATCCCAGCACTAATTATTGAATAGGGTGTCCTTTTCCCATTTTATACTTTTGTTTGCTTTGTCAAAGATCAGTTGGCTGTAAGTATTTGGCTTTATCTCTGGGTTCTCTATTTTGTTTCATTGGTCTATATACATATTTTTATACCAGTACCATGCTGTTCTGGTGACTATGGCCTTATAGTACAAAGTTGGATAATGTAGTGCCTCCAGATGCGTTCTTTTTGCTTAGTCTTGCTTTGGCTATGGGGGCTCATTTTGATATCATATGAATTTTAGGATTATTCTGGTTATGTGAAGAATGATGGTAGTATTTTAATGGGAAATGCATTGAATTTGTAGATTTCTTTCAGCTGCACAGTCATTTCACAATATTGATTCTACCTATCTATGAGCATGGGAAGTGTTTTCATTTGACTGTATTGTCTATGATTTTTTTCAGCAATGTTTTATGGTTTTCCAAGAGGGACATTATATAATGATAAAAGGAGTTATCCAACAGGGAAATATCACAATTCCAATATATTTGCACCAAACACTGGAGCTCCCACATTGATAAAACAATTACTACTGGATGTAAGAAATTAGATATATGGCCACATAATAATAGTGGGGGACTTTAATACTCCACTGACAACACTAGAAAGGTCATCAAGACAGAAAGTCAACAAAGAAACAGTGGACTTAAACTATACCCTAGAACAAATGGACAGAACATTTTACCCAACAACTGCAGAGTATACATTCTATTCATCAGCACAGGGAACATTCTCCAAAACAGACCATATGATAGGCCACAAAATAAGTCTCAGTAAATTTAAGAAAATAAAAATTATATCAAGTACTCTCTCAGACCACAGTAGAATAAAACCAGAAATCAGCTCACTCAAAACCATGCACATACATAGAAATTAAGTGAACTGCTCCTGAATGATGGTTCGGTCAACAATAAAATCAAGATGAAAATTAAATTCTGCAGCAAAGATGGTACTTGAGAAAGTTTATACCTCTAAATGCCTACATGAAAAAGTCTAAAGATCACAAATACACAATGTGAGATCACATTTCACGGAACTGGAGAAACAAGAACAATCTAACCACAAACCCAGCAGAAGAAAAGAAGGAAGATCAGAGAAGAACTAAATAAAATTGAAAGAAAAAAGATAAACAAAAACCTTGTTTTTTGAAAAAATAAATAAACTTGATAGACCATTAGTGAGATTAGCCAAGAAAATCCAAAGATTATTCAAGGATGCTATTAAAACTTTTACACACATAAATTAGAAAACATAGAGGAGATAGATTAATTTCTGAGAGTATATAACACTATTACATTAAACCAGAAATAAATAGATCAAACATAACAATATCAAGCAGCAAGATTGAAATGGTAAATTAGAAATTCCTCCTCCCCCTCAATAAAAGCCCAAGACCAGACAGATTCAGCTGAATTCTATCAGACATTCAAAGAATTGGTACCAATCATATTGAGAAAGAAGGAACCCTCTCTAATTCATTCTGTGAAGCTAGTATCACCCTAATACCAAAACCAGCAAAGGATGTAACAAAAAAGAAAAGGGAAGAAAACTACAGACCAATATCCCTGATGAACATAGATGCAAAAATCCTCAACAAAATACTAGCTAATCAAATCTGACAGCATATCAAAAAGATAATTCACCATATCAAGTGGGTTTCATACCAGGGATGTAGGAATGGTTTAACATCCTTAAGTCAATAAATGTGATACACCAGAATTAAAAACAAAATTACATGATCATCTTAATAGATGCAGAAAAAGCATCTGACATAACCTAGTATTTCTCTATGATTAAGACCCTCGGCGAAATTGGCATAGAGGGACATAATTTAAGGTAATAAAAGCTATCCATGACAGACCCACAGCCAACATGATATTGAACAAGGAAAAGTTGAAAGCATTCTCCCTGAGAACTGGAACAAGACAAGTATATCCACTCACTTTCACCACTTCTATTCCACACAGAACTGGAAGTCCTCACCAGAGCAATCAGACAAGACAAAGAAATGATGAGCATCCAGATTGTTTGCTAATGATATGATAGTATACCTAGGAAACCTGAAAGACTCATCCAAAATGCTCCTAGAACTGGTAAATGAATTTAAAACCCTGAAGATTCATCTAAAACTCTTCTAGAACTGGTAAATAAAGTTTCAGAATACAAAATTAGTGTACACAGATCAGTATTCTGCTATGTACCAGCAGTGACCAAACTGGGAATCAAATCAAGAACTCAACTCCTTTCACAATAGTTGCAAAAGAAACAAACAAACAAACAAACAAAAAAAGGAATATATCTAAACAAGGATGTGAAAGAAATCTACAAGGAAAAATAATATACCATGTTTAACCTTAAGGTTAGGCAAGGCCTTTATAAACTTAAATAAAAAATTCCTAAAAGGAGAAGATGATTGACTATGATGTATGTTATTTTTATTTTTGTGTAGTTTTATTTTTAATTGACATGAAATAATTGTACATATTGATGAGGTATATTGTGCTGTTTTGATACACGTATATATTGGCTAATAGTTAAATCAGGGTAATTAGAAAATCCTTCACCTCAAATATCTATCATTTCCTTGTAGTGAGAACATTCAGAATCTTGTGTTCTAGCTATTCGAAACTATCCAATACATATTGTTAACTGTAGTCACATTACTGCGCAATAGAACACTAGAACTAATTCCTATCTGACTGCAAGTGTTTACTCATTGACCAATATCTCCCCAACTCCCCCTTCTCCCTAGGCAGTCCAGGCTTTGGTAACCATAACCACAATTCTATCCTCCACTTATATGAGATGAACTTTTTCGATTCCCATATAAGTGAGATTGTGCCAGATTTGTCTTCCTGTGCCTGACTTATTTCACTTAATATGATGTCATCCAGTTCCACCCATGTTTTCATTTAGTCATTTATGGATACTTAGATTGATTCCATATCTTGGTTATTGTGAGTAGTCCTGCAGTAAACATGGGAATGCAGATATCTTTTTGACATACTAATTTTCATTTTGATACATATCTAGCAGTGGGAAGCTAGACAATATTATAGTTCTATTTTTAATCTTTAAAGGAACCTCCATACTAATTTTACTAATGGCTATATAAATTTACATTTCTATCAACAATGTGTGAGGATTCCATTTTATCTACATCCTCACAAACACTTGCTATCTTTTGTCTTTTTATAATAGCCATTCTAAGTAGAGTGAGGTGAAGTCTTATTATGGTTTTGATCAGCATTTCTTTGATTGTTAATAATGTTGAGCACTATGAAAAATATGCCTGTTTGTCATTTCTTTGTCTTCTTTTGAGAAATGCCTATTCAGATCTTTTATCCATTTTTAAATCAGATTATTAGTTTCTCTGTTATTGAGTTTTTATATATTATTGATATTAACCTGCTGTCAGATGAATACTTTGCAAATGTTTTCTTTCATTCTGTAGATTGTCTTTTAACTCTGTTAATTGTTTCCTTTGCTGTACAGAAGCTTTTTAATTTTGATATAACCCTACTTTTTTGTGTGTGTTGTCTGTGTTTTTGAGAATTCACCAAATGTCTTCCCAGATAAATGTCTTGAAGCATTTTCCTGTTTTCTTCTAGTAGATTCATAGTTCAGGTCTTACAATTCATTTTGATTTGAGTCTCCAATCTATTTTGATTTGATTTTTGTATATGAAGGGAGATGGGAATCTAGTTTTACCAGAATTATTTATTGAAAACACCGTCCTTTCCCCAATATGTGTTCTTGTCCCTTTGTCAAAAATCAGCTGACTGTAGATATGTGGATCCATTTCTGGGCTCTCTATTCCGTTCCATTCATCGATGAGTCTATTTGTATGTCAGTAACATAATGCTTTGGTAACTACAATTTTGTAGTATATTTTAAGTAAGGTAGTGTGATGCCTCCAGCATCATTCTTTTTACTCAAAATTGGTTTTGCTATCGATATATTTTTGTGGTTCTATATAAATTTTAGGATTGTTTTTCTATTTCTGTGAAAAATGTCATTGGTTATTTTTATAGGAATTACATTGAATATGTAAATCAATTTGGGTAGTATGAATATTTTAATAACATTAATTCTTCCAATTCATGGAAACAAGATATATTTTCATTTATTTGTGTAATCTTCAGCTTCTTTCATCAGCATTGTATAGTTTTCATTGCAGAGAACGTTCATCTCCTTGGTTATATTTATTCCTGTATATCTTCTTTGTAACTATTATAAATGGGATTTTTTTCTTGATTTCTTTTTCAGATAATTCACTATTAATTTAAAGAAATGCTACTGGTTTTGTATGTCGATTCTGTACCCTGCAACTTTACTGATTCTATTTATTATTTCTAATAGTTTCTTAGTTTGAGTCTTTAGGGTTCTCTGTATATAACATCATGCCATCTACAAATAGGGATGGTTTGATTTTCTCTTTTT
Organism: Cebus imitator; assembly: GCF_001604975.1. Taxonomy (NCBI): domain Eukaryota; kingdom Metazoa; phylum Chordata; class Mammalia; order Primates; family Cebidae; genus Cebus; species Cebus imitator. The sequence continues at coordinate 1,742,896 of NW_016107672.1, forward strand.
CTATATAGATGCCTTTTATTTCTTTCTCTTGTCTAATTGCTCTGGCTAGTATTTCTAATTTCTAAATTAGAAATGGAAAAAATTGGCATCCTTGTCTTAACCAGATATTAGAAGACAAGCTTGCAAGTTTTCCATATTTAGTATAATGTTAGCTATAGACTTGTCATATATGGCTATTACTGTGTTGAGGAATTTACCTTCTATACCTAATTTGTTGAAAGTTTTTGTCATGAAGGGATGTTAAATTTTGTCAAATGCTTTGTCTATGTCTATTGAAATAAACATTTTTTCTTCATTCTATTTTTAATTCATTAACTGTTAATCCTATTTATGGATTTGGACATATTGTACCAGACTTGCATTTCTGGAATCAATCTCATTTGATTATGATGACTTACCTTTTTAATGTGCTGCTGGATTCTGATTGCTATTATTTTGTTGAGGATTTTTTCATCTATATATATCAGGTATCGGCCTTTAGGTTTTTTTTTTTTTTTTGAGACAGAGTCTCAGTTTGTCACCTAGTCTGGAGGGCCGTGGTGCCATCTCAGCTCACTGCAACCTCCACCTCCCAAATTCGAGCTCTTCCATACTCTTTCTTTTTCTTTTTTTTCTTTTCTTTTTTTTTTTTTTTTTTTTTTTTTTTTTTTTTTTTTTTTTTTTTTTTTTTTTTTTTTTCCCTGTTGTATCCTTGTCTGGTTTTGATATCAGAATAATTCTGGCCTTGTAAATGAGTGGAAGTAGTTCCTCTACTTCAATTTTATTTAATAGTTTGAAAACGGTTAATATTAGTTCTTTAAATGTTTTGTAGAATTCAACAGTGAAACCATCTGGTCATGAGCTTTGCTTTGATGGGAGACTTTTTATTACTGATTCCATCTCATGATTCCTTATTGCTCTGTTCATATTTTCTATTTCTTCATGAGTCAATCTTGGTAAGTTTTATCTGTCCAGGAATTTAGCTGTTTCTTCCATATTTTCCAATTTGTTAGCCTTTAGTTGTTTATAATAGGCTCTTGTGATCCTTTTCAGTTCTGTGATGTCAGGCACACTATCTTCTGCTTCATTTCTCATTTTATTTGAGTCTTCTCTTTTGTTCCTTAGTTTGGTGAAATGTTTGCTGATGTTGTTATCTTTTCAAAGAACAAACGTTTTGTTTCATTGATCCTTTGCATTATATTTTTAGTCTCAATTTCATTTATTTCTGATGTGACCTTTATTATTTCCCTACTTCTACACATTTTGGGTGGAGTCTGTTCTTGTTTTTCTAGTTCCTTGAGGTGCGATGTTAGGTTGCTTCCTTGAGGGCTAATTTTTTGACATAGGCATTTCCTCTGAGTACTGTTTTTGCTCTATCCCATAGGTTTTGGTATATTTTGATATGTTCTATTTTCATCTGTCCATAAACATTTTTTTAAATTTAACTATTAATTTCTTCATTTACTTATTGACTGTTCAAGAGCATGTTGTATAATTTCTGTGTATTTGTATATTTTCTGAATTTCCTCATGTTATTAACTGGTGATTTAATACCATTGTGTTCAGAAACAATACTTGGTATGATTTCAGTTTTTTATAATTTAAGACCAGTTTGTTGCTGACTATATTTCATATATATATATATGTATATACATATATATATATGTATATGTATATACATATATATATATGTTCATACATATATATATATATATATATGTATATATATATGTTCTATCTTGAATGCTGTTCCGTGCATTGGGGAAGAATGTGTAATCTGCAGCTGTTGGATGGAATGTGAGATACATAGATATATGTATCTATACATAGATATGTATATATGTATAGATACATAGATATGTATATATGTATAGCTACATAGATATATGTATAGATACATAGATATATGTATCTATACATATATCTACGTATCTATACACACACATACACACATATATATATATATACATATACACACACCATATATATATGGTGTAGATACACCATACATATATATATTATGTATCTATATACGTATGTTGTATTTTTTCTAAAGCACAGTTTATTCTAGTTTTTCCTTATTAATTTTCTGTCTGGGTCATTGTAAAGTGTTGAAAGTGAAGTGCTAAAGTCCCTTACTATTATTGTGTCGATTTCTTCCTTCAAATGACTGGGATGTATTTTGAATTACTAAAAATATTTTAAAAGTTTTACACTAGGAAAATTATCTGTACATATGATAGAAATATTAATCAAAATTAAAATAAAGAGCTTTAAAAATAAATAAGAAAAATACACTCATATTTATAGACAAATTGCAAATTGTCAATTGATGATTAAATAAAATTTAAGCTCGCTTCCACAAACAGAAATTCAGCATATAAATAAATTAGTTTTAATTTATCAAGCTATCAAATATTTAAAAATTGAGTGATTAGTAATCTTGGGGAAACAGGTAAATCAAAACATTATAAACACATATATGCACACCTAGTAATATTATAATGATTTATAGATAAACTATCCGGAATTGTGCACTTTAAATTCATTCATGGTGTTTGCCTTTGAGGGTGAGGCAGATGTGGAAATATAATCAAACTGGACTCTAGATTTATATGCAATGTGTTACTTTTGTTCTTACATTTTACTTTATTCCATTTTAAAAAGACATGCTTTCCTAGTACTCATGTGATCCAAAACTGGCACATAATATTCATGCAAAAAATTTATACGTTATGATTCCATATGTTATTTAGAACTTAGTAATAAAATATGTGTGTCAGTCAGAGCAACCCAGAACTGAAAGTTATTCATCGAGTGTAGGAAATGTTGAAAAATTTATAAGAGCCAGCAAGGCTCCTGGGTACAATGTCCATGGCCCTGGCTTCAGCCTTTGTTCTGAATTTACCTACCTGGCACTAGAAAGAGATAACATTTATTCAGATGAAAAGCACAACAGTGGCTGGGCACAGTGGCTCCATCTGTAATCCCAGACCTTTGAGAGGCCAAGGTGGGTAGATGACAAGGTCAGGAGATTGAGACCATCCTGACAAACATGGTGAAACACTGTCTCTACTAAAAATACAAAAATTGGCTGGGTGTGGTGGGCACATGCCTGTAATCACAACTACTTGGAAGGCTGAGGCAGGAGAATGGCTTGAACCAGGGAGTCAGAGGTTGCAGTGAGCCGAAATTGTGCCACAGCACTCTGGCCTGGTGACAGAACAAGACACCATCTCAAAAAAAAAAAAAAAAAGAAAAGCTTGACAGTGGAAATTTCAGATGCCAATTCCAAGAAGACTGTCATCCTTCATTCTCTACCCAGCCATATATTCACCTTCAGTTGAGAGTTGGAAAGGTGTCCAAGTCAGGGAGGGAGAAGGAGCCAAATCAAGTCAGGGTAGCAAAGATCCTGAGAATAATAGCAGGGTAGTTGTATATTTAATATAAGTTACCAGGCAAAACTGCGGCAGAAGGCTCAACCCATTCTTGCAGACTAATATCCTGCTTCGGCATTCAGGGAAAGAAGTTGAGACCTATAGCAAAGGCATGCCAGCAGGTTGAGTTGTCCTGAGTAACCTGAATACAGGTGCCATTTTATCAAAATGATCTGGCAGACAGAAAAACTCAGACATGTGGCTTTAATGTTCGATGACTGAATCACAGGCCACCATTAGATGGTAAGACAATGATTTAGAATTGAATGTACAGGTGTAGACATCATGGGTAAATCCATGAGGAACCAGAAAAGAAAGGAGAGGCTGAAGAAACATATCTGGTTATGCCTGCATTGTTTTTTATTTATAAAAGCAATACACATACACTACTTGTGAAAAGAACAAATAAAATACATGTTTTCATCCTTTCCCTACTCAGTCCCAATGTTATAGGTAAACTTTTAAAATTACTTCCGTGTTTAAATCTTGTTATGGATACAAAATTGTACTGAATAATTCAGTTTAGTCTTGATTTTTTAATTTACAAATTCTGGGGAATGTATATGTCTTTTTGCTATGAAAAAACATTGAGGAATTTAGCTTCTAATATTCCCACCTACATTTCCACATATATTGTTATGTAATTATTTTCTTCTAATGACTACATAGAGAATGTATTTAATAATTTAAAATTGCTATGTTTTTTCACCAATTTTGAATGTATGTTATGACTGTCTATAATTTAACATGTATTAGACAGCCAGTAACTGCTACAAGACATAATCCAAGGGGATTTAGGTAAAATTTGTTCTTACCTACATTGCAGTTTTTCACATATTTTCTCACTTCAGGACCCAGACTGATGCAGCAATCAGTGTCTTGAAACTTGCTACTTGGCAAGAAAGAGGAAAGAGAGCTTTGGAGAATTTCAAACCAATAATTAAGTGCCCTGGCCAAGGGCACTTAATTTGTCATCTGCATTTGTTGCTACATTTGTCTTCTTTGTTCAAATCTCACCTACAAAAATTGTTAAAAGTTTGAATTCATCTTTTACACATCCTGCTTAGGTTTCATAAATATACATACTTATCCACTGAAAATTTTCATTGATTTTTTCAATACCAAAAAAATAAAAAGTAGATCAAACCACACACATTTCAGGAGCTATCCATTTAAACTGGGTAACTCTCCAGGTACAAACACATTGATCTAACTCACTTTTTAAAGCCCAACTAATATTCCATAGCTGTGTTGTCCAAAATAATAGTGGCTACTAGTAACTACTTAAACTTAAATTTTAACTAATTTTATATTTAATTTAAAATGTGGTTCCTTAGTCACACTAGTCACATTTCCAGTTCTCAATAGCCAAAAGCATCTAGTAACTGCCATGTTGAACAGTGAAGTTACGGAACATTTTAATCACTGCAGAAAGCTCTATTAGTAGTGCAAATTTATTGTATAAAAAAAATCATTCAACCGTTCCCCAGTAACTTAATTATTAGATTGTATCCAGTTCTATGCAACTATGAACAATGCTGAAAATATATCCTTGATTATAACACCATACATATTTGATTTCTATTTGATAGAATCGCAAAGTGTAGCTAGTGGACCAAAAAATTAAGTATATATTAAATGTTAATAGATATTATAAATTCTCTGTTCTAGAAATGTCACTGCATTCTGACAATAATGTATCAGAAGACTCGTTTCCCTGAAGCCCTATACACTCTAGACAAAATGCTTTTTAAATGTTTTCATTCTAGTTGATTAAAAATCAGTTTTCATTGACAGTTTAATTTGCATTTCTTTTGATTCTACTGAAAGAAAAAAACTTTTTTATACTTTATTCATAATTTATATTTCTCACAAGAAACTGCCGGCTTATAGCCTTTATATATTTTGCTATTGTCTTACTCGTCTAATTTCTTTTTTTTCTGAAAATGAGACTATTTACTTTAAAATACTAAATTTGACACTGTTTAATGTGATCTTTTCACATTTCCTTAAACTTGTGATAATCATCATTTCTAGTCTTGTCTTACCACATCTGTCTTATTTGGAGGATATAATTCCAGAGTAAATAACTTATTAAGTAGAAAATATTTGGGAAACTATTTTTTTAAATACAGACTTTGAAAGGCAACCCTGTTCAATCGCTTCTTTTTTTAAATTTTAAGTTCTGGGATACATGTGTAGATAGTACAGGATTGTTAAAGGGATACAGACATACCATGGTGGCTTGCTGCATCCATCATTCCATCATCTACATTAGGTATTTCTCTTAATGCTATCCCTCCCCAATCTCCCACCTCCTGCTATCCCTCCCTGCCCCCCACCCCCAACATGTACCCGCAGTGTGTGATGCTCCACTTCCTGTGTACACGTGTTCTCATTGTTAAACACTCACTTATGAGTGAGAACATGCAATGTTTGGTTTTCTGTTCTTGTGTCACTTTGCTGAGAATGATGGTTTCCAGCTTTATCCAGAATGATGGTGTCCCTGCAAAGGACATGAACTAATCCTTTTTAATGGCTGCATAGTATTCCATGGCGTATATGTGCTACATTTTCTTTATCCAGTCTATTATTGATGGGCATTCAGGTTGGTTCCAAGTCTTTGCTATTGTACACAGTGCTGCAATAAATATACATGTGCATATGTCTTTATAAGAGAATAATTTATAATCCTTTGGGTATATACCCAGTAATGGGATTGCTGGGTCAAATGGTATTTCTAGTTCTAGATCCTTGAGGAATCACCACACTGTCTTCCACAATAGTTGAACTAATTGACACTAACACCAACAGTGTAGAAGTGTTCCTATTTCTCCACGTTCTCTCTAGCATCTGTTGTCTCCTGATTTTTTTAATGATCACCATTCTAACTGGTAAGTGATGGTATCTCCATGTGGCTTTGATTTGCATTTCTCTAATGACCAGTGATGATGAGCTTTGTTCATATGTATGTTGGCTACATAAATGTCTTCTTTTTAGAAGTGTCTGTTCATATCCTTTCCTCATATTTTGATGGGGTTGTTTTTTTCTTGTAAATTTGTATAAGTTCTTTGTAGATTCTGAATATTAGCCCTTTGTCAGAAGGGTAGACTGTAAAATGTTTTTTACCATTCTGTTGGTTGCCAGTTTACCATAACATAGTTTCTTTTGCTGTACAGAGCTCTTAAGTTTAATTAGATCCCATTTGACTATTTTGGCTTTTGTTGTCATTGCTTTTGGTGTGTTAGTCATAAAGTCCTTGCCCATGCCTATGTCTATGTCCTGAATGGTATTGCCTAGGTTTTCTTTGAGAGTTTTTATGGTGTTAGGTCTTATGTCTAAACCTTTAATCCATCTGGAGTTAATTTTTGCATAACGTATAAGGAGGGGATCCAGTATCAGCTCTGCATATGGCTAGCCAGTTTTCCCAACAGCATTTATTAGATTGGGAATCCTTTCCCCATTGCTTTTGTCAGGTTTGTCAAAAATCAAATGGTTGTAGATGTGTGGTGTTATTTCTGAGGACTCTGTTCTGTTCTGTTGGTCTATATGTCTGTTTTGGTACAAGTACCATGATGTTTTCATTACTGTAGCCTTGTAGTATTGTTTGAAGTCAGGTAGCATGATGCCTCTGGCTTCATTTTTTTGTGTGTTTGTTTGATTGTTTGCTTAGGATTGTCTTGGCTATGCAGGCTTTTTTGTTCCATATAAAGTTAAAGGTGGTTTTTTCCAATTCTATGTAGGAAGTCAAGGTAGCTTGATGGGGATAGCATTGAATCTATAACTTACTTTGGATAGTATGGCCATTTTCATGATACTGATTATTCTTAACCATGAGCATGGAATGTTTTTCCATCTGTTCATGTCCTTTCTTTTATCCTTGAGCAGTGGTTTGTAGTTCTCCTTGGGAGAGGTCCTTCAAATTCCTTGTAAGTTGTATACCTAGGTATTTTATTCTCTTTGTAACAATTATGAATAGGAGTACACTCATGATTTGGCTCTCTGTTTGTCTGTTATTGGTGTATAGGAATGGTTGTGAGTTTTGCACATCGATTTTGTATCCTGAGACTTTGTGGAAGTTGCTTATCTGCTTAAAGAGATTTTGGGCTGAGATGGTGAGGTCTTCTAAATATAGAATCAATACTTCTGCAAATAGAGACAATTTGACTTCCTCTTTTCCTAATTGTATATACTTTATTTTTTTTTTCTTGCCTGATCACCCAGGCGAGAATTTCCAATACTATGTTGAATAGGAGTGGTGAGAGAGGGCATCCTGGTCTTGTTGCCAGTTTTGAAAGGGATTGCTTCCAGTTTTTGCCCATTCAGTATGATATCGGCTGTGGGTTTGTCATAAATAGCTCTTATTATTTTGAGATATATTACATCGATACCTCTTTTATTGAGAGCTTTTAATGTAAAGGGCTGTTGAATGTTGCCTAAGGTCTTCTCTTCATCCATTGAGCTAATCATGTGGTTTTTGTCTTGGTTCTGTTTATGTGATGGAATACATTTTTAAATTTCCCTATATTGAACTAACCTGGCATCCTAGGGATGCAGCCAACTTCATCCTTTTGGATAAGCTTTTTGATGTGCTGTTGGATTAGGTTTGCCAGTATTTTTCTAAGAATTTTCACGTGGATGTTCATCATGAATATTGTCCTGAAGTTTTCTATTTCAATTGTGTCTGTGCCAGGTTTTGGTATCAGGATGATGTTGGTCTCATAAAATGTGCTAGGGAGGATTCCCACTTTTTCTATTGTTTGGAATAGTTTCAGAAGAAATGGTACCAGCTCCCCTTTGTACCTCTGGTAGAATTCAGCTGTGAACTCGTCTGGTCCTGGACTTTTTTTGGTTGGTAGGCTATTAATTGCTGCCTCAATTTCAGACATTGTTGTTGTTCTATTCAGGGATTTGACTTCTTCCTGGTTTAGTCTTGGGAGGGTGTAAGTGTCCAGGGATTTGTCCATTTCTTCTAGATTTACTAGTTTATATGCATAGAGGTGTTTACAGTAATCTCTGATGGTAGTATTTCTGTGGGATTGGTGGTATTATCTCTTTTGTCCTTTTTTATTTCATCTATTTGATTCTTCTCTTTTCTTCTTTATTAGTCTGGCTATTGGTCTATTTTGTTGATATTTTCAAAACACAAGCGCCTGGATTTACTGATTTTTCGAAGGGTTTTTTGTGTCTCTATCTCCGTCAGTTCTGCTCTTAGTTATTTCTTGTCTTCTGCTAGATTTTGAATTTGTTTGATCTTGCTCCTCTAGTTCTTTTAATTGTGACGTTAGAGTGCTGATTTTAGATCTTTCCTTCTCTTGTGTGCATGTAGTGCTGTAAATTTCCCTCTAGATACTGCTTTAAATGTGTCTCAGAGATTCTGGTACATTTTGTCTTTGTTCTCATTGGATTTGAAAAACATCTTTATTTCTGCCTTTATTTCATTATTTATCTAGCAGTCATTCAGGAGCAGGTTGTTCAGTTTCCTTGTAGTTGTGAGGTTAAGTGAATTTCTTAACCCTGAGTTCTGATTTGATTGCACTGTGGTCTGAGAAACTTATGATTTCTGTTCTTTTGCATTTGCTGAGGACTGCTTTCTAAAGATGCTGCAACATTTCACATTTTCAGAAGCATTGTATGAGGGTTCCAATTTCTCCACATCTTTTTATACTTATTACTGTACATCTTTTTAAATAGAGCTATGCTAGTGTGTGTAAAGCATCATTGCATTTTGGTTATTATTTGCATTTCCTGTTAAATGACTAATAGTGTTTTTATGTGCTTATTGACCATTTGTAGGTCTTCTTTGGAGAAGTATCTAGTTATCTTAAATGTTTTGTAGAATTCACCAGTGATAACCTTTGCGTTTTGTGCTTTCTTTCTTAGTTATTAAATTTTGATTCACTCTCTTTAATAGCATATTCAGATAAACCATTGCTCTTTGTATGAGTTTTGGCAAATTTTGTCATTCAAGGGCACATCTAAGTTCTCAATTTGTGGGCACAGAGTTTTAATATATCCCTTTATTATAATTTAAACGTCCCTAAGATAGATAGTGTGGCTCCTCCTCCTTTTTTTTATTGGTAGTCTGCATCTTCTCTTTTTTCTTTATCAGCTTGTCTAGAGAATCATCAATTTTGTTGATCTTTTGAATAATGATTTGATTCACTTTATTAATTTTCTCTGTTGATTTTCTGTTTTCAATTTAATTGATTTCAGCCCAATTTTTGTTACCCCTGTTAATTTTTTATTTAATTTGTTCCTCTTATTCTACTTTCTTAAAATAGAAGCATGGATTCTTGATTCTAGGTGTTTCTCACTTTTATTATACATATTCCATGCTACAAATTTCTTTCTAAACACAGCTTTTCCTGCTTTCCACAGATTTTGATAAGTTGTTGTGTTTAAATTCATTTCAAAATATTTTAATTGGTTTTGAGGCACTTCTGTGACATATCTTACTCAACAGTGTATTATTTAAACTCCACATATTTGAGGATTTTCTATCTGTTACTGATTTATTGTGGTCCAAAAGCATAATTTGCATGGTTATTTCAGCTATTTTATATCTTCAAGGTTTGTTTCATGTTCCATAATGTGGCCTATGAAATGCTCATGTGATATTCAATGTGTATTTCTGCTATTTTTGTATGAAGTATTCTGTGTCAATGAAATTCAGTTGGCTGACAGGGCTGTTCGGTTTAAGTATATCCTTACTAATTTTCTACCTGCTGGATCTGACAGTTACTAATAGAGATGTGTTGGACTCTCTATTGTGGATGTATCTATTTCACCTTGCGTCCTATCATTTTCTGCCTCGTATATTTTGATGTTGTGTTGTGAATTTGCTACAGTTTATGTGTTTGCCGCTCTAAAACTCATGTTGAAACTTGGTCCTTGTATTATTCAGTTCTCACATTGCTATAAAGAAATACGAAAGCCTGGGTAATTTACAAAGAAGAAAAGTGTTTTAACTGGCTCATGGTTCCACAGGCTGTACAGAAAGCATAGAGGCATCTGTTCAGTTTCTGGGCAGGCTTCAGGAAACTTTCAGTCATGATGGAAAGTGAAGGGGAAGTAGGTATGTCTTATGTGGCCAGAGCAAGAGCAAGAGAGGTTGGGGAGGTGCCACACATTATTAAACATCCAGATCTCATGAGAATTCACTATAGAGATGACAGCACTAAGGGTGGTGGTATTAAACCATTAGAAACTGTCGATATGATCCAAACACTTTCCACCAGGCCCCATCACCACCACCAGGGAACACAATTCAACATGAAATGTGGGCAGAGACACAGATCCAAACTATATCAGCTTCCAACTCAGCAGTGTTGGGAAGTGGGGTCTACTGCAAGGTGATTGGATCATGAGGGCAGAGTTCTCATCAACAGATTAATATCATCATTATGGGAGTGGGTTTTTTATCACAAGAGTAACTTTGTTATTTAAAAAGAGCTCTTTGTGGCTCTCTTGCCCTTGCCCTTCTGCCTTCCACTATTTTGCCAACTTTTGATGCAGCAAAAAGTCCCTCACCAGATGCCATGTACATGTCAATGCCAAGCTCTTGGACTTCTCAGCCTTTGGAATTAAAACCAAATAAACTTTTTCCTTATAAAATACCCAGCCTACAGTATTCTGTTGTAGCAAGGAAAACTAGACCAAAGACAGGCAAGTACACATTAAGGAAGGTTATAACTTATTGGAAAATTGATTCTTATCGTATTATTTATATTTTTATCTTCAATCATTTTTCTTGCTGTGAAGTCTTATCTGTCTGGAATTAATATAGTTACTTCAGCTTTCTTTTGATTATTGTTAGCATAATATACCTCTATCCCTTTTCTTTTCATCTAGCTGTATCTTTTTATTTAAATATTTAACATGGGTTTCTAATAAACAATCAGATTTTGTTTTTAATCATCTCTGACAATATTGATAGATTGACAGCCAGTCTCTTTTAATTGTTATGTTTCTGCTATTCACAATTTAAAGTGGCTGTCAATGTAGTTGGATTAACATCAACCATATTTGTGATTGTTTTCTATTTGTTACCCTTGTTCTTTATTTTTGCTTTCCACTCTATTTTGCTTTTTCTGAATTTAAATATTTTATATTATTCCATTTTCTCTTTCCTCTTAGCCTATCAAATATATTTTTTCCCATTTTTTTAGTGATTATCCTAAGGTTTGCCATATACATTTATAACAAATATAATTCCACTTTCTCCTAACAGTACACTGCTTATGGTTAGTGCAAGTACATTGTAACAGAATATAAACCCAATTCCTCTCTCCCATCCTGAATAACATTGGTATTGTTTATTTCACTTGTCCATAAATTGTAATCAGTGAATATATTTTTGTTATTATTTTGAACAAACTCTTACTGTTAGATCAATTGAGAATTAGAAAATATAAAAGATTCTATTTTACCTTCAGTATTTTCTCTCTAATGCTTTTATTATCTTTATATAAATCCAAGTTTCTTACCTATCTCATTTTTCTTCTCTATGAATAACATCTCTTAACATTTCTTACAAAGCAGGTCTACTGATGACAAATTTCCCCAATATTTGTTTGTCTGGTAGTATTTATTTCTCCTTCACTTTTGAAGAATCATTTCCCGGGATACAGAATTCCAAGTTAGTGGTTTTGTTTTTATTTAACACTTTAATTATTTTATTCCACTCTCTTTTTTACAGTTTTTTTACATAGTTTCTGAAGAGAAATCCAATATAATTCTGACTGTTGTTTCTCTGTAGCTAAGGATTTAATGAAAATTTTTAAGATTTATTTTTCTTCTTTGAATTTCTGAAGCCTCAATATGTTATGCCTACATCTAGATCCTTTGATATTTATTCTGATATATAAGATAGTTTTCTGAGCTTCAGGAATTCATGGTTTAGTAAAGGTCATTAATTTTGGAAAATTTTTACTCAATAGTAATTTAAATTTTTTTTCTCTTCTATCTTCTGGTATTTCCCATTGCATGTATGTTATGCCTGTATAATTATCCCACAGTTCTTGGATACTGTTTTCCTTTTTAAAAAATCATTTTTCCCTTGCATTTTAATTTGGGAATTTTCTGATGATACTCTACATTAGCAGCTATCCAACAGAACAAACAAGGTAGAATTGCCCAGGGCCCAGCCTGGCTCGGCATAATTAACGCTCATTCCTGGACCAGGCTCATAAAAAGGTAACATTTCACTGGAAATACTGAATATGTGGATGTATATTCCAACCTTCCTATCTTCTACTTACATTTTATTCTGTTTTCAAGTTATTTTGGATGATTATACTTGTTCCCAATTTGAAATATTTTAGCCCTTTCACTTTTTTTCTCAAAAACTTCACTAAGCTTGGTTGACATATCTGTGATATTTAGGGCAAATGTCCCACATGTGAATAAAATGTGACTGTGTGAAGATGCAGTACAAACCAATAGTTAGAAGGCATGATCTGAAATCAAGCTTTTCAAGTTCAGATTGCACATTTTCATTGACAGGCTGTGTCATCACGTACAAGTTAATCAATCCCTATGTGTCTTGTTTTCCTTATTTGTAAAATTGGATAATAGTATCTGTCTCAAAAATGTTCACTAAATAACACTTGTAATATGTTTAAATGCGTGTCTGGCATATAGCAGATATTCAACATATATTAGCTATTATTAATTTGCAGCTTTACAGGAGGGACACGAAAGGAACAAAGTGGTTAATATTTCCTCTTTGGTTTCTTATGTTTCCAGATTATCCTCCTCTCTTAGTGTACAGCTAATGCCTTCAGAAAATAGGCTAGTACAAAGTACTTGTAAATTCCTATATCATTAGGTACTGAGCAACTCATATCTAAAAATAAAATGAGTTATACCTAAATCTCGGTATTACACTTACAAATGTCTCACAACACTTTGATACTTCCAATTCCTTCTTCAGTTGTTTACACAGAAGATATACATGTCTTTTTAAACATGAGATCTTTGCTATCTCTTGTATGATATAAAGGAGATAACAAATTATTTCCCGAAGGAATATTAGTTCATGTAGTTTGTCATTCAGAAAAGCTACATTTTACCCCTACATTTTTTTAATAACTAAGGAATTTCCCTCATTATGAAAATAGATTTCCCCCAGTTCCTTAATATATCATTTTAACTAGCCTTTGGCAATAGAATTTTGGAAAAGAACTTGTTGAAAATATTTTTATTTTCCAAAATTGAGCTAGTATCCATTTGTTTATCTTTTCCATATATTCACATGCTTAGTTACTTTAAAGTTGTTCACTATATTAAACAGACCCAAAAGGTTAAAATTAAAGTGAATAATATTATAAAAGTAATAAACATAGAGTTTTTGTTGATTAAATCCTACGAGATGCCAGTATATTTGGAGAAATTTTTTGAATTGCATAAAATGAAAATGTTTTTAACTCATGTAAACATTCTCCTACCTTATTCAACAGGCAATAAATGGGAAATGTATGCCACTTCAAAGAGATAGAGCTTGATAATACTATATAAGTATATAAATCCAATATGTCCCAGGAAGATTCTATTCTGTGACACTAAGGAAACCTTGAATTATTTGAAGTTTATCCTTAATAATAATTATTTAACATTTCAGACAGTATAAAGTTAGCTCCTAAAATTTGCCTAGGTATAATTATACTTAGACATTCTAAATAGTGAGGAGAAATTCTATTTTCACTCAAGCATTTGCCAATATTTTTTAAGAGCTCTGTATTTTTTTTTTCCTGGAGCTTTTATTCAATGGCCATTGCCAAATCCATTTGGTTGTTTAGCATCTGTCAGGAGTATTTTGAGACTCTGGTTAGTTTCAGTTATTGGGTACCAGGAAAAGGAGGTAATTCTAGATATGCAAATCATGTGAGATTTGAGTTACAGATAAAATCTGAAGCTTTGTATATGTGAATTTATTTCTTTTTGGCAAAGCAAGTCTTCCTGTTCTTGAAAGGAAAAGGCACTAAAACATACCTTATTGAGAAGGCAGCTAAAATTGGTTCTACATCAAAAGCTCATAAAACTAATATTTGATTATATAAATGTAAATGAATTAAAAGCACATGGATGAACATTCTTATAAATACACAAAGTTATACGAAAAAAGTATTTGGATTTTCTTTCTCTGGCATAGTAGAAAATTAATTTAAGATGACTGGAACATCAAAAATGTTTCCAGGTTCACTGGTTCCTCAGACATATGCTAAAAAAATGACATTTTTTTTAAAGAGAGGATACTTATGGTCTGAGGAGCACTCATTTGTTTTTATGGGCTTGGCAATTGCAAAGAGGCTCTAGGCTACTTCAAAAATTGTGTAAGAATAATGAGAACCTACTGAATATTTGCTACAGTTGAGACAGATTCTTAAACCTAGCCATCAATAATCCATGTGAAGCCTATATGTAGTTTTCTACTTATCTACTAAATTCATAAAATCATTTTCATAGTTTGTAGATCACTAGCTTACAATATACAAATTTTATTTAGAGTTTCTCTTATGTCTAGAAAACTCTGATATTACTTCTGTGCAATGCAGTTTGGTTGATGTTGATGAAACCACCCTCAGAGTCACACAAAGCTGCATATTAGTATATAGATCTTAATCTTCATTCCATTTTATGTAGCAAAGTACCAAAGTTAGAAATATTATTGTCAATGGATACAACTTTATAAAAAACTACTAACTTCAGGGTGCACATTTTATATGTATGCATATATACACGTGTACATACAATCCCACACACATACTTCTGAGATGCAGATAACTCTCAGTTAATATATGCTAAGCTTTACCTTTTTTGCTCCACAGTGTCTCTTGTAAATTAGTCCAAGTCTCATGCTTGAATGCTGTTCTTGTCTCTGCCATCCCCTCGTACGTTGCTCCTTTCTGCCCTTCTGGTTTCTTCTTTTCACTCGTTTACTCTCTGAAGCCTGTTAAGCATCTATGACCATATTCCAAACTTCCTGTTTTTTATGGAGATAGTCTTAAGGACAGCAGGCTACACTGATTAATCCCTTTCCAAACTTATTATATGTTTTATCTCATTTTTTGCCTACATACCTGCTTCTTTTACCTATGTGAACAATCCATCTCAACAATTAAATTGTAGACTGTTAGAGTGCAAGACAATGCTCAGCATTTTCCATATGCCTTTCCCAGTGCACAGCAGGAGGAGATCTATGGTGTGTTTTCTGTAATTAGAAACTGCTTTACCTGATGCTTACTTCAGTAATGTCCTTTTGTGGTTGTCAGAAGCTCTACTGTTCTTCCATGGGTGTATGAAAATGCTCCATCAGAAGTACACACAGACACACTGACATACACACTTCTGAATGAATATATATATATATATATATGTGTGTGTGTGTGTGTGTGTATATATGCATATATACGTATATATGTATATAATATGTATATATTATATATATACGTGTATGTGTGTGTGTGTGTACATATATATATATATATATATGTATAAATGAACAGGTCTTCACAATGCATGATATTCTTTGCCAGGAATCTTTTCTATTGAGGAAGGAAAAGCAGCTAGTACAATGTAGCAATTCTCTGAGAAGGTCAGAGCCAATCTCCTTACTAAACTTTTCAGACAAACTACTGCATATGATTTCTCTCCTCTTTTCTCTGCCTTCTTCATCATTTACTGCTGTTGTGTAAATATATTTATCAATCTTCATTTTGTAAGATTTCCATTTTACATGGAATGATTTCCATCTTAAAAAATGAAGAATAAACAAGTCATTTCTTAATTTAAAATGTTTTCCTGGTTTTATTGTGAATATCATACACTGTAATTGGGGAAATTAACTCATTTTCATTTGGTAATTTGATAAATTTGTTCCTACAAACTTCATCTTGTTTTACTCTTTCTGATTTGTGTGTTACCATATTTCCTATTTCCTTCTCATCTGCCTTTTTTTTTTTTTTTGGCTGGGAGAGATTAGGCTACCGTTGCTTTTATTTTTTTCGGTTTTTGTTTTTCAGACAGAATCTCCCTGCTCACTGCAGCCTTGAGCTTCCAAGGTTAAATCATCCTCCCACCTTAGCCTTCCAAGTAGCTGGGACCACAGGTGCACACCACCCTGCCCAGCCCTGTCTTTACCAGAGTTTTGATAACACACATATTCCATTTCTAATTATACCAACTTTTATATTTAAATCTTAAATGGTATTTCCAGAATTATGAGAGGCATGATCTGATATTCTAGCATCCTTTCTATTTAAGATAAAAATGTGATATACTGTTACTCCATACAAATTTCCAGACTCATGCACTCATCTGTTCCTTGTCCTTCTTTAATATATACAGTGTGGTTTAATTGTAGGTTATTAAATACTGGCTTTTTATAAAATACGTTGTCATTTTTGACATTTGTAGCTGTGTTTGTAAATTCTTGGTATCAGTGATCAGAGCAAGGTATATATTATATTTTACCTTATTTTTCATTTTATTTTAACCTTTCAACACCCTTAAGGAGTGGAATACACATTTTACAGAGAAATTATTAACCTGTCTTTAAAAGACATCAAGTGCTGTAGGTCACAGCATAAAGTATCTAAAGCTAAGAATCCAAGTTCTTGTCACTCTGAGGTTTCTACTTTTTTAATTGTTGAGGTTCTTTTAAACCAGAAATACCTCACCAGGACCCTTTCCTTCATGATGATCATTACAGACATGCTTAATGATAAGGTGTGGATTGCTAATTCCCACAGTCTCCAACGTCTTCTGGATTTCCTCATCAAATGTCATAGCCCCAGAACTTGTAGTTTACATTTAGGAGACCTCCAGCCTAATTTTCCTTTCTTACTCAGTAACAATGTTTTGCTTCAAATAAGCTTTTTTTTTTAGTAAATCAACACTGGAGCTGTATTTTTGTTAAGCCCTAGCATATTAGAAACATTTCCCATTAAATACTTAACTTTATTCTTGTGCTTTACATAAACGACATTTTTTAAACATTTTCAAAATTCTTCACTGAGGTAACACTGACATAAAATAATATGCACCCATCTTAAGTGGATGAGTTTTGACAAAAGTCAAAACATCACTACTATCACAATCAGGATATGACCACAAAGGTTTGCAATCAGTCCCAGCTGCAGTCAACCACTACTCTGTGGTCTGTCACTATAGTTTCGTTTTTCCTTTTCTGGAACGTCAAATAAATGAAATAACATGGTAGTATGCAACTTCTTATACCTGACTCCTTTTATTCAGCATGTTTTTCAGAGTCATTACTTACGTTATGTATCAGGAGTTTGTTTTTATTTTTTTGCTGGGTAGAATTCCTTCGTATGGACATACCAAAATGTGTTTTAACAATTCACCTGTCCATGAGGACTTGGGTTGCTTCCAGTTTGGGGTGATTATGAATAAAGCTACTAAATGTTTATGCACACAACTATGTGTGGGCACAGGCTTTCATTTACTTAGAGTAAATATCGAAGAGTGTAATTACTGAGTTATTTAGTAACTGCATATTTAATTTTATAAAAACTTGCCAATTTTTTTCCAAAATGGTTGTACCACTTTTCATTCCTGCCAGTAACCATTAGAATTATAAGTTTTCCATTTGTTCATCAAAAGGAGTTTGTTTTGTTTTGCCTTCTTTTTCAAATTTTAGCATTGTCAGTGATTATGTAATGGCACCACATTATAATTTTATTTTCATTTCTCAATGATTGTGTTGAATAAATTTCATGTTTATTAGCCATTCGTATATTTTCTTTTATGAAGTGTCTTTACAAATAACTCACGTTTTATTGGGTTGAGTTTTTATTTTAAGGTTTCTTTATATATTCTAGATAGAAATATTTTGTCAAATGTATGGATTGCATATAGCGTCTGTCTTGGTTGGCCTTTTCACATTTTACAGTGAAAATTCCTAGCATATTAGAAATATTTGTAAAGAGCTCAAGTTTTAGTTTTGAGAAATCCAAGTTACTAGATTTTTATTCTATATCTGGTGCTCTTTTGTACTAAGTAATCATTGTTTACCCCAAAGTTATGAAGATTTTCTTCTATATTTTTGTTTACTTTTATATTCAAATAATTTTCCTGTGTTCCTAATACTGTACTTTACAATTTTTTTGCAATTTTTTTCAAGTTTTTAAAGCTTAATATATATGAAGTACTTACAAAGCAGCAGGCATTTATAAATTATATAAATTACAAAATAATTTGAATAAAATTATTCTCATTATAGAAAAAAAGGAATGTGAAACATGGATAATTTAAATAAGTTGGTGCTTAAGGGTTCTCTTTTCTCTCCGTCCTCACCAGTAATGATAACATTCATCATTTTGGTAATAAGCATTTTATTAGCTGTGAGGTGACATGCAATTTTAATTTTGATTTGCATTTCTCTGATGACTAGTGATGTTGAGAATTTTTTCATGTACTTGTCATCTATTTGTATGTCTTCTTTTGAAAAATGTATATCCAGTTCCTTTACCCATTTCCTCATCGGATTGTTTCTTTGGTTATTATTGAGTAGTTTGAGTTCCTTATGTGTTTTATATATTCATCTCTTATCAAGTTAATGGTTTGCAAACATTTTCTTTCATTCCATTGGTTGGTTTTTCACTTTATTGATCGTTTTCTTTGATGTACAAAAGATTTTTAGCTTAATATTATCTCATTTATTTATTTTTGCTTCTGTTGCCTGTGCCTTTGGGGTCATATTTAAAATATTATTGCCCAGATGAATGTCATCAAATATCTCTCTATGTTTTCTTCTACTAGTATGACAATTTTATGCCTTAGATTTAAGCCTTTAATGTATTTTGAATTGTTTTTTATATAGTGTAAAATAAGAGTCAAATTTCATTTTGCTGTATGTAAATAATCAGTTTTTCTAACAGCATTTATTGAAGAGATTTTCTTTCCACATTGTTTTTGGCACCATTGTCAAAAATCACTTGATCATAATGCATAGATGTATTTCTAGGCTCTCTATTCTGTTCCATTGGTCTGTGTCTGTTTTTGTACAGATATTATGCTACTTGATTACTGAAGCTATGTAGCATATTTTGTAGTAGTTCGATGGATCCATCTTTTCTGTGTGTGCAAGTTTATTTTGGCACTTCAGAGGTTTTGTGGTTTCATACGAATTTTAGAAATGCTGTTACAATTTCTATTAAAAAGTCACTAGAATTTTGATAGGGACTGCATTGAATCTGTGCATTACATTTTAACAATATCAATTCTTCTAATCCATGAAGAAGACTTGTCTTTTTATTAATCTATGCTTTTATTTTTCAATTTGTCATCAGATTTTTTATGGATTTAATTATACAGGTTTTTGGCCGCTTTGGTTAAATTTGTTCCTAGGTGGTTTTTGTTTTTGCAGCTATTGGGAATGAAATTTCTTTTTTCTGAGTTTATTGTTAAAGGAATGCTACTGAATTTAGTATGTTGATTTTCTATCCTGTTTCACTGCTGAATTTGTTTACAAATTTTTTTGGTGAGGATTAGATGATTTATTTTTATTTTTTTCTTTTAATTATACTTTAAGTTTTGTGTGAGGTATGTGTGCAGAACATGCAGGTTTGTTACATAGGTATACACATGCTGTGGTAGTTTGCTGCCTCCATCACCCCATCATCTACATTAGGTAATTCTCCTAACACTATCCCTCCCCTCGCCACCAACTCCTCAACAGGCCCCAGTGTGTGATATTCCCCCCACTGTGTCCATGTGTTCTTATTGTTCAATTCCTGCTTATAAGTGAGAACATGCAGTGTTTGCTTTTGTGTTCTTGTGTCTGTTTTCTGAGAATAATGGTATCCAGCTTTATCCATGTCCCTACAAAGGACATGAACTCATCCTTTTTTCTGGCTGCATAGTATTCTATGGTGTATATGTGCCAGACCAGTCTACATTGATGGGCATTTCGGTTGCTTCCAAGTATTTGCTATTGTGAACAGTGCCATAATAAAAATACATGCGCTTGTATGTTTCTATAAATCTTTATAGTAGAATGATTTATAATCCTTTGGGTATATACCCAGTAATGGGATTGCTGGGTCAAATGATATTTCTGTTTTTAGATCATTGAAGAATCACCACACTGTCTTCCACAATAGTTGAACTAATTTATGCTTCCAGTGTAAAAGCCTTCCTATTTTTCCACATCCTTGGCTTCATCTTTTGTTTACAAACTTTTTAATGATCACCATTCTAACTGGTGTGAGACGGTATCTCAATGCGGTTTTGATTTGCATTTCTCTCATAACCAGTGATAATGATGAGCTTTTGTTTATGTTTGTTAGCTGCATAAATGTCTTCCTTTGAGAAGTGTCTGTTCATATACTTCACCAACTTTTTGATAGGGTTATTTTTTTCTTGTAAATTTGTTAAGTTCTTTGTAGATTCTGGATATTAGCCTTTTATCAGGTGAGTAGATTGCAAAAATTTTCTCCTATTCTTTAGGTTGCCTGTTAACTGTGATGATAGCCTCTTTTACTGTACAGAAGCTCTTTAGTTTAATTAGATTCCATTTGTCTATTTTGGCTTTTGTAGCCTTTTCTTTTGGTGTTTTAATCATAAAGTCTTTGCCCATGCCTATGTCCTGAATGGCATTGCCTAGCATTTCTTCTAGGGTTTTTATGGTTTTAGGTCTTATGTTGAAGTCTTTAATCCATCTAGAGTTAATTTTTGTATAAGGTGTAAGGAAGGGGTTCAGTTTCAGCTTTCTGCATATGGCTAGCCAGTTTTCCCAACAGCATTTATTAAATAGGGAGTCCTTTCCCCATTGCTTGTTTTAGTCAGGTTTGTCAAATAGCAGATGATTACAGATGTGTGGTCTTATTTCTGAGGCCTCTGTTCTTTTCCATTGGTCTCTATATCTGTTTTGGTACCAGTACCATGCTGTTTTGGTTACTGTAGCCTTGTAGTATAGTTTGAAGTCAGGTAGCGTGATGCCTCCAGCTTTGTTCTTTTTGCTTAGGATTGCCTTGCCTATACAGGCTCTTTTTTGGTTCCATATGAAATTAAAGGTGATTTTTCTAATTCTGTGAAGAAAGTCAATGGTAGCTTGAAGAGGATAGCATTAAATCTATAAATTACTTCAGGCAGTATGGCCATTTTCACAATATTGACCCTTCTTAACCATGAGCATGCAATATTTTTCCATCTATTTGTGTTTTCTCTTAATTCCCTGAGCAGTGGTTTGTATTCCTCCTTGAAGAGGTCCTTCAAATTCCTTGTAAGTTGTATTCCTAGGTATTTTATTCTCTTTGTTGGAATTGTGAATGGGAGTTCACTCATGATTTGGCTCTGTGTTTGTCCGTTATTGGTGTATAGGAATGCTTGTGATTTTTGCACATTGATTTTATATGCTGAGTCTTTGAAGTTGCTTAAGGAGATTTCGGGCTCAGACGATGGGGTCTTTTATATATACAATCATGTCAGCTGCAAACAGAGACAATTTGACTTCCTCTTTTCCTAACTGAATGTATTTTATTCCTTTTTCTTGCCTAATTTCCCTAGCCAGAACTTCCAATACTATGTTGAATAGGTGTGGTGAGAGAGGGCATCTTTGTCTTATGCCGGTTTTGAAAGGGAATGCTTCCAATTTTTGCCTATTCAGTATGATATTGGCTGTGGGTTTGCCATAAATAGCTTTTATTATTTTGAGATGCATTCCATCAATACCAAGTTTATTGAGAGTTTTTAGCATAAAGGGCTGATGAATTTTGTTGAAGGCCTTCTCTATATCTATTAAGAAAGCCGTAGTTTTTGTCTTTGCTTCTGTTTATGTGAGGGTTTTCATTTACTGATTTTCGTATGTTTAACCAGCCTTGCATCCCTGCAATGAAGCCAACTTGATCATGATGAATAAGCTTTTATATGTGCTACTGAATTTGTTTTGCCAGTATTTTATTGAGGATTTTTGTGTCGGTGTTCATTATGGATATTGGCCTGAAATTTACTTCTCTAGTGTCTCTGCCAGGTTTTGTTATCAGGGTGATGTTGGTCTCAGAAAATAAGTTAGGAAGGATTCCCTCTTTTTCTTTTGTTTGAAATACTTTCAGAATGAATGGTACCAGCCCCTCTTTGTACCTCTGTTAGAATTCCACTGTGAACCCATCTGGCCCTGGACGTTTTTTGGCTGTTAGGCTATTAATTGCTGCCTCAATTTCAGACCTTGTTATTGGTCTATTCATGGATTAGACATCTTCCTGGTTTAGTCTTGGGAGGGTGTAAGTGTCAAGGCATTTATCCATTTCTTCTAGATTTTCTGGTTTATTTGCATAGAGGTGTTGCTAGTATTCTCTGGTGGTAGCTTGTATTTCTGTGGAATTGGTGGTGATATCCCCTTTATCATTTTTTATTGCATCTCTGATTCTTCTCTCTTTTCTTCATTAGTCTTGCTAGCAGTCTATATATTTTGTTGATCTATTCATAAAGCGAGTTCTTGGATTCATTGATTTTTCTGAAGAGTTTTTTGTGTCTCTATCTCCTTTATTTCTGCTCTGATCTTAGTTATTTCTCGTCTTCTAGCTTTTGAATTTGTTTTTTCTTGCTCCTCTAGTTCTTCTAATTGTGCTGTTAATTTTAGATCTTTCCTCCTTTCTCTTGTGGGCATTTAATGCTATAAATTTCCCTCTACACACTGCTTTAAATGTGTCCCAGAAATTCTGGTATGTTTTGTTTTTGTTCTCATTGGTTTCAGAGAATATCTTTATTTATGCCTTCATTTCATCTATTATCCAGCAGTCATTTAGGAGCAGTTTCAATGCTCAGTTGTTCGGTTTCAATGTAGTTTTGTGGCTTTGAGTGAGTTTCTTACTTCCGAGTTCTAATTTAATTACACTGTGGTCTGAGAGACTATGATTCTGTTCTTTTGCATTTGCTAAGAAGTATTTTACCTCCAATTATGTGAACAATTTTAGAATAAGTGTGATGTAGTGCTGAGAAGAATGTATATTCTGTTGATTTGGGGTGGAGAGCTCCATAGACGTCTATTATGTCCACTTGGTCCAGATCTAAGTTCAAGTCCTGGATATCCTTATTAATTTTCTATCTCATTGATCTATCTAATACTGACAGTGGGGTGTTAAAATCTCCCACTGTTACTGTATGGGAGTTTAAGTCTCTTTGTAGGTCTTTAAGAACTTGCTTTATGTATCTGAGTGCCCCTGTATTGGGTGCATATATATTTCGGACTATTAGCTCTTCTTGTTGCATTGATCCTTTTACCATTATGTAATGTCCTTCCTGTTTCTTTTGATCTTTTGTGGTTTAAAGTCTGTTTTATCAGAGAGTATGATTGAAATCCATGCTCCTGTTTGCTTTCCATTTGCTTGGTAAATATTCTTCCATCCCTTTATTTGCAGCCTATGTGTGTCTTTGCACGTGAGATGGGTCTCCTGAATACAGCACACTGATGGGTTTTGATTCTTTATTCAATTTGCTAGTCTGTGTGTTTTAATTGGGGAATCTAGAGAATTTACATTTAAGGTTAATATTGTTATGTGTGAATTTGATCTTGTCCTTATGATGCTAGCAGGTTGTTTTGGCTGTTAGTTGATGCAGTTTATAGCGTCAATGGTCTTTATAGTTTGGTATGGTTTTGCAGTAGCTGGTACTAGCTGTTCCTTTCCATATTTAGGGATTCCTTCAGGAGTTCTTTTAAGACAGACCTGGTGGTGACAAATTCAGCAGCTGCTTGTCTGTAAAGGATTTTACTCCTCCTTCACTTAAGAAACTTAGTTTGGCTGGATATGAAATTCTGGGTTGAATTTTTTTTTCTTTAAAAATGTTGAATATTGATCCCCACTCTCTTCAGGCTTATAGGGTTTCTGCCAAAAGATCCACTGTGGATCTGATGGGCTTCCCTTTGTGGGTAACCTGACCTCTCTCCCTGGCTTCCCTTAGAATTTTTTTCCTTCATTTCAACCCTTGTTAATCTGATGGTTATGTATCTTAGGGTTGCTCTTCTTGAGGAGTATCTTTGTGGTGTTCTCTATATTTCCTGAATTTGGATGTTTTGCTGCCTTGCTAAGTTGGGGAAGTTCTCCTGGATAATATCCTGAAGACGGTTTTCCAACTTTGTTTTATTCTCCTCATCACTTTCAGGTACACGGATCAAACATAGATTTGGTCTTTATTTCATTGAGTTTATCTTCAATCTCTGATATCCTTTCTTCTTCTTCATCAGTTCAGCTATTGGAACTTGTGTATGCTTCCTGAAGTTCTTGTCCTGTGTTTTTCATCTCCATCATGTCATTGATGTTCTTCTCTACACTGGTTATTGTAGTTAGCATTTCATCTAAACTTTTTTCAAGGTTCTTCACTTCCTTGCATTGGGTTAGAACATGTTCCTTTAGCTCCAAGAAGTTTATTACCCACCTTCTTAAACCTGCTTTTGTCAATTCATCAAACTCATTTTCTATCCAGTTTTGTTCCCTTGTTGGTGAGGAGTTGCAATCCCTTGAAGGAGAAGAGGCCTTCTGGTTTTTGTAATTTTCACCCATTTTGCACTGGTTTCTTCACCTCTTTGTGGATTTATCTACCTTTGATCTTTGAAGTTGGTGACATTTGGATGGGATCTCTGACTGTACTTCTTTTCTGTTAATGTTGAAACCATTTCTTTCTGTTAGTTTTCTAACAGGGCCCTCTGCTGCAGGTCTGCTGGAGTTTGCTGGAGGTTCACTCCAGACCCTGATTGCCTGGGAATCACCAGTAGGGGCTGTTGAACAGCAAAGATTGCTGCCTATTCCTTCCTCTTGTAGCTTTGCCCCAGAAGGGTGCCTGCCAGATACCAGCCAGAACCTTCCTGTTGAGGTGTCTGTTGGTCCCTGCTGGAAAGTGTTTCCCAGTCAGGATACACGGGGGTCAGGGAGCCACTGAGGAGGCAGTCTGTCCCTTAGCAGAGCTTCAGTGTTGTGCTAGGAGATCCATTGGTTTCTTTAGGGCTGCCAGGCAGGGACATTTATGTCTGCTGAAGCTGTACCCACAACCACTCCTTTTCCCAGATGCTCTGTCCCAGGAAGGTGGGGCTTTATTTGTAAGTCCCTGATAGGCTGCTGCCTTTATTTAGAGATTCCCTGTCCAGCGAGGTAGGAGTCTATGACACAGTCTGCCTGGAGAGAGGCATTGCTGAACTACTGTGGGCTCCACTCAGTTCAAACTTCCCTATGCATTTTTTATACACAAGCTAGGTTAAAACTGCCTACTCAAGCCTCATTAATGGTGGATGCCCCTTCCCCCACCAAGCTCAAAAGTCCCAGTTGGAGCTCAGACTGGTATGCTGGATGTAGGTATTTCAAGCCAACGGATCTTAGCGCGCTGGTCATCATAGGGGTGGGACCTGCTGAGCCAGATCACTTGGCTCTCTGTCTTCAGCCCCCTTTTTTAGAGGAGTTAACAGTTCTATCTTGCTGGCATTCCATGCACCACTGGGTATTTAAAAAAAAAAAAAAATCTGTGGCTAGCTCAGTGTCTTCCCTAATGGGCCACCCAGTTTTGTGAAACACAGGGCCCAGGTTTTATAGACACCAGAGAGAATCTTCGGATCTGCTTCTTGTGAAGATTGGGGAAAAGTGCAGTATCTGGGCTGGAGTGCCGGGAAGAGTTCCTAATAGTTTCTCTCGGCTAGAAGAGGGAGTTCCCCAGCCCCTTGCACTTCCCAGGAAGGCAACGCCCCACCCTGCTTTAGCTTGCCCTACTTGGGCTGTAACCACTGTCTAGGCAGTCTCAATAAGATGAACCAGGTACCTCCATTGGAAATGTAGAGATCACCCACCTTCTGTGTTACCCTCACTGGGAGCTTACACCAGAGCTATTCCTATTTGGCCATCTTGCCAGCAGTTTTTGGTGGAGTCTTTACATTTTTCTTTTTAAAAAGATTATGATATCTGCAAAACAACATTTTAACTTCCTTTCCAATTTGGATGCCTTCCAATTTTTTTTTTCTTGTCTCATTACTCTTGCGGGGACTTCCAGTACTATATTTAATAGAAATGGCAGCAGTGGGTATCCTTTTCTTGTTCCTCGTCTTAGCAGACAACTTTTCAACTTTTTACCATTGAATATGATGTTAGTTGTGGGTGTGTCATATATGGCCTGAATTATTTTGAGGTACATATCTGTTATTACTATTTCATTGGAACTTTTTATCATGAAAGAATATTTAATTTTGTCAGATGCTTTTTCTGCATCTATTGAAATAACAGATTTTCTTTTAGCCTGTTAACATGATGTATTATTGTATTCATAGATATGAATATGCTAAAATATTCTTGCATCCCTAAATAAATCCGAAATGATCATGGTGAATAACCCCTCTACTACAATATCAAATAATATTGGCTGATACTTTGTTGAGGATTGTTGTATATAAGCTCACTAGCTATATTGGCCTGCATTTTTTTTTTGTACCATCCTTCTCTGGCTTTAGTATGAGGGTAATGCTGGCCTAGTAAATAAGTTTGGAAGAATTTCCTCTATATATACTTTTTGGAAGAGTTTGAGAAGGATTTGCATTAGTTCTTTTTCAAGTGTTTGGTAAAATTCAGCAGTTAAGTCTTCCAGTCCTGGACCTCTCTTTGATGGGAAATTTTTTATTACTGATTTAATCTCATTACTCATTATTGCTGCTTATATTTGCTGTTTCTTCATAATTCAGTTTTGGTAGGTTGTATGTGTTTAGGAATTTAATCCATTTCTTCTAAGTTATCTAATGTGTTGGTATATAATTGTTCATTGCAGTCTCATGATCCTTTGTGTTTTTGTGGTACAAGTTTTTAGTTGTTGTTTGTTTAGACAGAGTCTCGCTCTGTCACCCAGGCTGGAGTGTAGTGGTGTGATCTCAACTCACTGCAACCTCTGCCCCCTAAATTCAAGTGATCCTCCCAGCTCAGCCTCCTGAATAGCTGGGACAACAGGCACACACCGTCCTACCCAACTAATTTTGGTATTTTTTAATAGAGATGGGGTTTCACCATATTGCCCAGGATGGTCTCAAACTCCAGAGCTCAGGTGATCCACCCACCTTGGTCCCCTAAAGTGTTGGGATTACAGGGGTGAGCCACCACAACTGGCTTTGAGGTACAAGTTTTAATGTCTCCTCTTTCATTTCTATTTTTTTTAAAAAAAAAAACAACAGCTTCTGGTGTTGTTGATTTCTTTAGTTGTTTTTCTAGTCTCTATTTCATTTACTTATTCTCTTATCTTTGTAATTTCCTTTCTTTTATTTACACTGGGTTTTGTTTGTTCATCTTTTTCTAGTTCCTTGCAGTGTGAAGCTAAGTTATCTGAGTTGGTTGTTTTTTTTTT
>NW_016107672.1:1770680-1862915 GCF_001604975.1 Cebus imitator
ATTGCTTCTGTTGCATCTTGTAAGGTTTTATATATTTTGTGTGCATTTTTATTTTTTAAAAGATATCTTTACATTTCTTTTTTTCATTTTTCTTCAAACACATTAGTTCTGGACTGTGTTGTTTACATTTCACATATTTAACTTTCCATAATTCCTCTTGTTATTCATGTCTAGTTTAAGATCATTGTGGTTTGAAAAGATACTTGATACAACTTAAATCTTCTTGAATATGTTAAGACTTGTTTTGTAGCACAACATATGCTTTATCTTGGAGAATGTTCCATGTGACCTTGAAATAAATGTATATTATCTGTATGCTAGATAAAATTTTCTCTGCCTATGTCTGTTAGTTTCATTTTTCCTAAAGCATAGTTGAAGTTCAATGATTTTTTATTGATCCATTGCTCATAGTGGGGTACAGAAGTCTTTACTATTATTTTATCTCTCCTCAGATATGTTAATATTTACTTTATGTATTTAGGTGCTCTGCTGTTAAGTGTATATTTATTTAAATTGTTATGTCCCAATGAAAATTGATACCTTTGTCATTATATGATGACCTTCTTTGTCTCATCGTATAAGGTGTGATTTAAAATTTCCTTTGTGTGACTTAAGTATAGCAACCTTTGCCTATTTTTTGTTCTCATTAGAATGGAATATCCTTTTTTATCTCTTTTAGTCTTTGCATGTCCTTACAGGTAAATTGGGACTATCAGCAGCATATATTCTTTAGAATACGTTTTGTTTTCTCATCCACTCAGCCACTCTATGTCTTTAATTGGAGAATTCAATTTATTTACATTTAAGATATTTCTCTTTCCCCAGATTTTGGAATATTTCTGATATTATTTATTTAAATATTCCCTCAGCTCCTGTGTCTCTCTTTTCACCTCCTTAAAATTGTGTAACTCAAATATTGTCTCTTTTGAGTTGTCCCAAAAGTCTTGAAAGCTTTCTTAATTTCTTTTTGTTCTTTTTAATTTTTTTCTTTTATGTTGTTCAAATAGCCTGTGGTCAAGTTCACAGATTTTTTTCTTCTGCTTGATCAGTTTGGCTATTAATACTCTCTATTGCATTTTTATTTCATTCATTATATTTCTTAGCTCCTGAATTTGATTTTTTCAAAATAATTTTAATCTCTTTTAATATCTTCAGTCAGTTATTGTTTCCTCCATTCACTGAATTGTTCATATATTCCTGAAGTTTGCTAAGGTTCCTTAAAACATTTATTTTAAATTCTTTGACAGACAGTCCATATATCTCCATGTCTTTGATGTCAACTACTCGGAGATTATTGTGTTCTTTGGGTGGTACTATGTTTGTTTGCTTTCATGTTACTTGTTGCCTTACACTAACATCTGTGCATTTGAGAATAAGGATCTCATTCCAGCCTTGGAGACTGGCTTCTTCAGTCAATGCCCTTCACTAGTCAGTTCATCCAGAGATTTTTTTGCAGTGCATCTAGCATAATCCATAGGTGAGCTTACTGTTGGAGTCCTTAGTGAGGCTGGCCTGGTGTTCACGTCTGCAAGTGGCAGGCCTGGCACTTAGGTGTTCAGGGTTGAACTTGAAGCATGAATCCAGTAGGTTGGACATGTTTTTTGTGTCCACAGAGATGAGGTTGGCCTTAAGTTCTACTGAGACCTGGAGCCTTAGTTCATGGGAGCTGGCCTAGTGCTACTGTGTGCCTAAAGTCTCAGTCCATGGAGGCAAACATGGATCCTTTGTCTTCGGGGGTGATCCTGGAGGCTTATTGTAGGTACAGTTATTTTTAATACCTTTGTGTTTTGTATTCTAGCATTAAAAGTGATTTACATACTATCATTACACTATTAGAGCATTCTGAGTTTGACTATACATTCATATTTAACAGTGAGTTCTATATTTTCATATTTTCATGGTGTTATTTAGCACATTTTTATTCAACTTGAGGAACTATTTTTAGAAGTTCATGTAGGGCAGATCTCATGGTGATAAACACCCTCATCTTTTGTTGGGGGAACATTTTTATCTCTCCATTTCAGAAGGTTAGTTTTAGGAGGTATAGTATTCTTAGTTGACAAGGATTTTTTGCATTCAGGACTTTGAATATATCATCTATCTTCCTACTGGGTTGCAAGATTATTGTTCAGAAGTCTGCTGATAACCTTTGGGGGTTCTCTTAAATGATGAGTCTCTTTTATCTGGCTGCTTTGAAGCTTCTTTTTGGACTTGAAAATTTGACTACAAGCATCCCAGAGTATTTTGTTGTTGTTGTTGTTGATCTTTCTTCTTACACTGTATGTCCATATACCTTCCAAGATTTGTGAAATTTTCAATCATTTTTCTTTTGATTGATCTTGTTCAGTGTCTATTGAGCTTCTTGACCCTATATGTCTACACAGCCTCCAAGATTTATATAACTTTCAATCATTATTTCTTTAAACTTTGTTCTGCTTCTGAAATTTCAGTAATTTCTACATTTGTGTGCCTAATTATGTCTCTTTATACTGTCTTCCTTCTTTTCAATCTTTTGTTGTTGTTTAAGTAGCTAATTTCAGATGACCTGCCGGAGTTTACTACTACTTCTCTGCATGATTCCATCTCTGTTGGAGCTCTTTATAGAATTTTTTAGTTCTGTCATTGTATTCAGCTCTAGCATTTCTCATTGGTTCTTTTTTATGGTTCTTATTTCTTTAACTTCTAGCTTCGTCCACACGTTGCCTTTCTAATTTTATTTTGTTTCATAGCTGGTTTTTTTTTTTGCATGTCATTGAGCTTAATGAGGGTAATTATTTTAATTATTTTTCAGATAACTCAGTTTTCTACGCCTTTAAAATTGGTTATTGGAGGTTTACCTTAGTTTCTTCTGGTGAACTCATGTTTGCTTGATTTTTTTTTTTTTAATGCACGTAATGTCTGCATTTGAAAGAGCAAACACGTCTTTCAGTCTTGACAGATTTGTTTCAGCTGGTAAACATCTCCTGATGAATACCAAGCTGATGGATTGGGGAATGAAAGAGGGTCATGTGGCTACTCTTGGGTCTGTAGTGAGGTTTGGCAGACGTCTTACAAGGGACTTTAATGGACAGAGATCCTTTCTAGTCCCTAAACAGACTGGACTGCCTCTGGTACACTGGTCAGTAAGATTAGCATTTAGACAAGGATCTGCCTGTGGGTACAAGCAACATGCCGCTTATCAGGTGAACTGATATGTGAGACTTCCCCTTGGTCACTGGAAGGGCTCCTACTTGGTCATTGGGTGAGTCAAGGCTGCATCAGAGATGGGCCAGAATCAAGTCATTGGCACTACGTCAGAGCCTGTGGTCTGCTACCTGCCTCTGAGGTGACAAATAGGCCTGGGTACTATGGGCATTAGGACTGCTTTTAGACTGCAGCTGAGAGGGGTTGGAGCAGACTTACAGTGTCATTTCAAGACCCCCAGTGGATCCACAAGGAGATGAGTCTGTTTCTGGGTCTGGGGCCAGGACCCTGGGCAGGAGTTTGACACTTAAGCGTGGATTTGTCCTCTCAAAACAGCCCTCCTAGTTCTTGGGCTTCACCACAGTTTCATAATCTCCTGCTTTAATCCTAAAGCTTGTCCCAAAGACATATCTTTTGTTTACAAATGTCTGCCAAATTATTGTTGCTATGGTTATCAAAACAAACTATAGGCTAATTCTCAAAGCATTCTAAACAGAGAACCCGATTGTATGTGTACTGCTATTATAAGCATGCTACTAAGTCTTTCTTGGCTATTTACTCATTGCCTTTTCACCACTCTCTTATTAAGACTTTAGAGTTCAATTCCAACTCAAGTCTACCTTCTCTCCATGTTTGAGAATTATGTTACAGAGTCATAAACAGCACCATTCAAGATGATTTATTTAATATATTCCTCTCATTTCAAAAGTGCATTCTCTATATTACTTTTAAAATTATAATTGAATGAAATTTTACTTTAGAACATTACAAAAAGTGTTACGAAGTTTCAAAATTAAAAATTTCCCAGTTTTTTTCCCTCTACGAATGACAATCGTGTTTTACAATTTCAAATTTAACCACTTTTTTCAAAATGCTATTCAATGATGGTGACTATCGAAAGAAAATTTTAAATGACAAATTTATTCTCCCCAGATTAAAAAATAAGTGAAATAAATGTTGTTAAATATTTAATAAGCATTAAATTACATGTTAATATCAAATATATGATACAATAATTTGAAATTAAATTACATAAAACTAGAGACTATTCCATTATAAACAGTATTTTATTTTTCTTATAGTCCTACGTTTATTGGCAAAATAAATGTAATATATTTAACTTTCATTTAATTTTAAAATTTCAAATTGAAATAAAACACAATGTATATTGAGTATTTTTTCACAATCTATGTAATTTATTACCCTTTTGGAACATTTTAAGAGTAGTAGCTAGAGTAACTCAGCCCAAGGGACAAATATTAGCTTTTAAAATATTAGTTTTCAAGCTGTAAGGAAAGTTTATGATGAAACAAGGAAATACATTAATTTCATCTATAGATGGTTATGCTTACATAAAAATACTTTCCTGCCAATGGACTATTTATGATACATATAAGAATTAACATAAGCATATATTAATAAAAATGGGAAGCACACATGATATTCCATAGATCTGAGGTGTTTACAAGGTCAGTTTAATAAAAAGAAGAATTGTCTTCTATTTTATTGTAGGCGCTGAACCACAAATGTACAATTTGTGTACAATTGTACAATTAATATCAGGATTCTAACTATTGGGTTGATTTTTATAAGGCAGAAATAGCAAACATTTGTTATTCAGAAACTGGTGCTGAGTTCCTTCCGTTGTAAAATTCATATAATAGCTATCTCTACACAATAAACTCTAGAGATGCCTGAAATGATTGCATGTAACGACTAACAAAGTGACTTAGAGTGAGATGGAATCCTATTTCCTTTTTAGAAGTTAAAATACACATATAGACACAGACACACATAAATTAATGAGATTTATGTAGCACTTTATCTTTTTGATTTAATAGAAAAAAAAATAAAAGTGGGAAAAAAATACTTGTCCCATTCCTTTATCGTAATCAACAGCAGATCTTGGTCTGTGAAGCTTGAAACTCAGATAACTAGTTAAGTGTGTTTTAAGTCATCTTTAAACATAATAACATGAAACTAGGTAGAAATTTCTTTAGAATGAGGGAAAAAAAACTCTTAATGCGTTACCAAGATTTTAAAGATGGCAAATGTCATATATACCCAACTACCTTTGTTAACTGTAGCAGCTCTCTAATGTTGTTTTTTCCTACATTCTTTGGATGTATCTTCTTTGTGCTCCTTGTAGTACAGCACAATCTCTGCAATGTATTTCTGTAGAGAGAGAATAGGAAAGTAATTTAGCCTGTAGCCCTGTGCCCAAAATAGGCACACTCCCTGAGGGGAATGTCCACTCACTTCTGTGATCACTCCGTCTCCAGGAATTCTTGGTTACTTGACATCTCTATGACACCTGCAAATCAGTGTTTTCATTTTGTATATTGTCTGCCTTTTCCACTTTTTCACAAAGGGAGATTTGTTCTGATGCAAGCTATTCTGTCATATCTAGAAGCAGAGGCTCTGTTTACTCTTTTTTTTCCACTTATTCAAGCAATTAGGGTATTTTTTAAACTCTTTAATTTTTAGTGTGCTTTAATACTATGATACCATGAGGTTACTCAAATGTACACAGTTTTTTTTTTTCTCCTACACTCAATAGGCTTGAGTTCTGTTACCTGATTACCATAGTTTTTGTCCTTATTTTATAATTGATAAAACCACCTCCCTTTTCAACATTTCATCCTGTAATATGCTGTTTCTTTTTTTTTTTTTNTTTTTTTTTTTTTCTTTTAAGTTCTGGGATACATGTACCAGAATGGTGATTATTAAAAAGTCAGGAAACAATAAATGCTGGCAAGGCTGTGGAGAAATAGGAATGCTTTTACACTGTTGGTGGGAGTGTAAATTAATTCAACCATTGTGAAAGATAATGTGGTAATTCTTCAAGGATCTAGAAACAGAAATACCATTTGACCCAGCAATCCCATTACTAGGTATATACCCAAAGGATTATAAGCCATTCTACTATAAATACATACACACGTATGTTTATTGCAGCAATATTTACAAGTTTTGGTTTTGTTGATCATTATTTTGCTTTCTAGTTTATTACTTTCAACTTTTTAGTTTTGTTTTGTTTTTTGTATTTCTGGTTGGGGATATTGTTTGATGCTATTAATTCAAAATGTTTGATGATAAATAGATGTTAAATTTTATCACATGCATTTTTAAATATATTGAGATAAGAATACAATTTTTTCCTTTAGTCTAAAAGTATGGTCTGCTACATTGGTAGCTTTTCCTAATGTTGTCCTAAACTTGCATTATTGGGATAAACCTTATTTGTTGTAATTTAACACATTATAGCTTTGGCTAGATAATATTTCAAATTAAAATGTTGGTGTCCCTGTTTACAAGTGAAATTATATATTCTTTATTGTACTTATTTTGAATCAAAGTTCTAATAGCCACAAAATAAGAGCTGTAATTTCCCAATTTATCTATTTTTTCTTGAACAATTGACATAATTTTATGATTATCTGTTTTATAAATGTTTAGTAAACTAACATATAAATCAATATGAAAAAAGGGGAATTTATTGCCTAATGGAAAAGTCTATGGTTACCATGTCAATTTTCCAGTGGCTACTAGGAAATTCAAGTTTTATTTTAAAAAAATCCTTTTGGCTGGGCATGGTGGCTCATGACTGTATAATCCCAGCACTTTGGGAGGCCAAGGCCAGTGGATCACAAGGTTAGGAGTTTCAGACCAGCCGGGGCAAGATGGTGAAACTCCGTGTCTACTAAAATACAAAAAATTATCTGGGTGTGTTGGTGGGCACCTGTAATCCCAGCTACTCGGGAGGCTGAGGTGACAGAATTGCTTGACTCCAGCAGGCAGGGATTGCAGTGAGCCAAGTGAGTGCCACAGGACTCCAGCCAGGGTGACAGAGTGAGACTCTGTCTCCAAAAATAAATCTGTTTAACACCATTTTTTATTTCCTATTTCTTTAATATAGTTAATTAATTTAGTTTCCCAAAGTAACTAGCATGCATTTATTCATGATGCAATTTTATTATTGTCTCAACCTCTGCTGTATTGTCTTTAATTTTGTATTTGACTTGTTTGCATCTTCTCTTTCTTTCATGTTTTTTTCCCATAAATATTAATGATATTCTCTTCTACAAAGAATACATAAACATTATTTTACATCTGTCTGGGCTCAAGTATGTTGGCAATATGTAGAATATAATCTACCTCCATGTATTTTTTTCTCCTCTCTAATTGCTATAATTGATTGTAAAGATGGCCCCATACTTTCTCCTTCTCTGTCACTTTGCAATGTAACTTTAATGATCTTCAATAGGTAGAGTTTATTCCTCCACCCCTTAAATCTTGGCTTACTATAACCTACTTCTTTAGTACATTAAGGATATAGAAGCTTCTTGGTGATAATAGGAGGAAATACTTACTTTTGTAAGCCACTAACATTTTTACTTAATTACATGAATAGTCTTATTTCTCATATGTATTGTTTCCTTTCTTATTGAGAAACATTATTCAAAATCATTTTTGAAAAGATCTTTTGTACTTCTGAGCTTTTATAGAACCCCCAAATATCATAACTGTACACTCATATTTAAAGGGTATGGCTTTAGAGTATTTGATATGTGTGTTCAGTTCTCATATCTTTATAAGTCATCTATTATTTTTTATCTAGAAGATTTTAGATTTTACTCTTTGACTTCATTGTTCTTGAATCTCAATACAATCAAGCTAGGTGTATATTTTTTTCCATATATATATAAACTCAATTGCTGTAATAGATTGTTTGTAAAGATTATCCCAATACTGTCTCCTTTTCTGTAACTTTGCAATGTAACTTTAATGCTCCTCCTTTCAATTGATATAGTTTATTTCTCCTTAAATCTTGGCATGGGCATATGACTTATTTCTTCAATAGACTATTAACAAACATGATATACACAGAGACCTGGTAGCACTTACCTATTGAGTTTTGCCCTCTTTTGCATCCCTTGGGACTCTGAAACCAAAAGGCAAGGATGTGAATGAGGCTGAGATAACCTACTGGAGAGACCACATGAAAAACAGCTGAGGAATCTTAGTTACAGCTTGATACCTGCCAGATACTAGAGTAAGGGCATCCTAGATTTAGCCAGTCTCAGTCTGACGTCTGACTACAGACCCATAAGCAGGGGTCAAAAGCAAAACCACCCAGATAATATAAATTTAAATTGCCAGCTCTCAGAATTATAAACTAATGAATGATTCTTGTTGTTGTTTTCAGCCACCAAGTTTTGAGATGGCCTGTTATGCAACAAAGACTAACTGATAAATATGACTCTCCTACAGCTCTTACAGAAATACCTTAGTACTAGAATTATTGGGAATTCTCTGTTATCATTTCTTTAACTATATCCTCATTGTTTAATTTTTATCCTCATCTGAAACTGCTTATATAACTTGTATTTTTATTTCTACTTACATTTATTTTATATTCTTTATCACTTTTTGGAGTTTTATCTTTTATTATGTTTTTCTGTTTTGATATCTTAATCTGATTTCCACCTGGAAAATTTGTTCCTTACCTTACCTATCCTCTTATTTCATTGCTTGAGTTATTCATGTCAATGATTTTTATTTTTCATATCTGAAATACCACTTGATTCTTCATAATTGCATCTTGTTTCATGTTAAGATAATTTTATACACATTTTAAATTATTCATTTGCCTTTTTTTTTGGACCTGGAGTTTCACTCTTGTTGTCCAGGCTGAAGTGCAATGGCAGGATCTCGGTTCAACACAAGCTTTGCCTCCTAGGTTCAAGCAATTATCCTGTCTCAGCTCCAGAGCAGCTGGAATTACAGGTGTGCACCACTACACCTGGCTAATTTTGTATTTTTAGTAGAGATGGGGTTTTACCATGTTGGTCAGGTTGGTCTTGAACTCCCGACCTCAGGTGATCCGCCCAACTCAGCCTACCAAAGTGCTGGGACTATAGGCATGAGCCCATGCCTGGCCTACTTTATTATTTTTTATGTCTCTGGTGAGATCATCCTTTTTTGTTCTTATTTCATTTTTATTAATTATAGTAAATTTTTCTGTAATATTTTCAACTGGAAGTGTCAGCACAATACATATGCTCACTTCACCATAATGATTCATGTAAAGCGGGTCTTGACTATCCGAGGTCAGGTTTTGGACCATTGTTTAACTTCTTTTCAACCACCACATACAAACATACAGGGCAGGAGGGCCAATAGCGTGACTCTGCTTCACCCAAAGCCCATATGACAGTGAGGTTATCCATTTATAATTCAGCTGCCTAATCAGGGACATAGAACTTTGTTTAGGAATAGTCAGATCACCGAATCCAAGCTAATCATCTATAGATGTGTAGAAATCTATTCTACATTTCTATAGGTTATTAGAAATCTATCATCTATAGAAATGTAGAAATCTATTCACAGTTATGATGAAAAAGATGTATAATTAACTGGCTGAGTCCAGATGGAGTACAGAGTAGTGTTTCTCTTCCTATAAGAACAATTTGAAATCCTTGTTAACAGTAGCATTTATTTCAAGTTGGTTCTGTGAAAGTTAAAATGGAGAAAGACATGGTCATGCCATGAGATGTGACTTCAGACTAAAACTTTTCAAGGAATTCTTATTAGACTTGGATTAATATTTATGCCCCCATATGATCAGATTCTTTATAGCATGTGTCACTCTAAAATTCTATCATTAATATATTTCTTTTACTTTTATTGTTGATTTCTCCTCTATAATAAAAAGCTCATTTTGCTTGCTAATGCCTACATCCTCTGAGCAAAAAGAGTCTATGATGGAATATTTTCTCAACAAATGTATTGACTTAATATATTTAATTATTGTATCTGCTGCAATTTAATATCTTCATGTGGAGTGTTTATTATTACATGAATCTGATTTTTTAATAATTAAATTCCAAGTCAACACTGACTGTACTTTGACATTTACAATTCGTTCTGAATTTCTGTAACAATTCTTAAGATACATATTATTTTCTGCTTGTGTAGATAAGTGAAAATACAACCCAGGGTTTAAGAATTATACCTAATGTTACATAGTTAAAAAGTTATGAAGTTTTGATAGGAGGTCTGTCTGACTGACTCCAAAGCTTATTCCCAGTACACCATTTTTAATTTAATGTGTGACTAGTAAGCCATGGAAATAGCAAATTCACTGATTTGTACATCAAGCTGCCCATCTTTAAGAATGATTAAATTTCCTTCTATTTAACAGCAAATGAATATACATAAGAAAGTTTCAGTATAGTACTAATTAAAATAATGTTCGACTAAAGTTATAATCCCTGATGATTTTTACCACATAAAGTTCTGAATTCTGGCCCAAGTGTGCTGGCTCATGCTTGTAATCCCAGCACTTTGGGAGGTTGACAGGGGTGGGTCACCTGAGATCAGGAGTTCAAAATCAGTTTGGCCACCACGGAGAAACCCCATTTCTTTTAAAAATAAAAACATTAGCTGGGCATGGTGGTATGCACCTATAAACCCAGCTACTTGGGAGGCAGGAGAATCACTTGAATCCAGGAAGCAGAGGTTGTAGTGACCCGAGATCACACCACAACACTCCAGCTTGGGCGACAGCAATACTCTGTTTCAAAAAGGGAAAAAAAAATCTCAATTCTGTCTTCCTTTTATTTTTTCCCTCTGAATTCCAAATAGTCATTTACCTCCATTACTCTGTGAATTCCATTTAAGGAAAAATATAGAAGCTCTGAAACTCTGAAAAAAAAAAAGTATCTTTCTTTTTATTAGAGTGCTGTGATATGGAGTAGCTCATTATAAATTTCCCCCAACTTTTTCCCTTAGTCATGAAATATTATTGTAATTTGAATAAAAAATATGTAATTATCATTATTATCAAAATTATTCATGCTTTACCTATGCAGAATTTACAAAGTTGCTCCCAGACAATTTCCAAGTGCCTCCATCTGTGGGTCTCAGAGTTAGGCCAGACAGTGGCTAGAAAAATGGTCATATCAAAGTGGCACCTTATATACAAAGAGGACTCCCTATACCAGTGGACCTGAAGAGAAGGTCTTTGGATATGAGATCATCCCAGAGAATACTGTTTGCCTTGCTTTTTTCCATATTTCCTTAACCAGGAAAGTGTTTGTCCATGTAGCTGTTGGCAAGGCCTGTTATCCCAGAGGACTTCTTAAGCTACTAGTCCCAGTGCAGGCCTAAGAAGAAAAGCAGCTACATCTGAATCTTAATGACAGTTATTCTACAACTTTGAATTTTGAAATTATTTTTTCTTTGAAGTTTTGTAAATGTTTTTCTTCCTATTTATATTTAGGCTCGACTATAATACTATCAGTTAAAAAAAAAAACAAAACACAACACTATCTAATTGGTTATTTTTGACCAAAAGTAAAATATTATTTGGGGTTGAATGGGCATCTCACTTCTCTGAAAAGCTCTTCCATGGCCCTACACTGACTTGTTTTCCTCTCTTCCTTGTTGAAAAGTAAATTACATCATTAGAGAACACCCTGGAAATGAGAATCGGCAGTAGATTTGCTTTCCTGTGTGTGACCTGTTAGGATCTGAACGTGCTTTTTCTCCATGCAAGGACATTTAGAATTTCTACTTCAAAAATAACTGGACTGAAATTAGGAAAAAGTCCTTCCATCTCATTCCAACCTTTTACCCCCATCCTACTGACCCCACAAAATGACTAGGGTGTATGCCTAAGAAAATAGTAACACACTCACAAGCTGTGAAGGTTAAAGAAAATTACTATTCAAAATGTAATGCATTGGCCAACCACTGCTCTCTATTTGAAACAGCTACAAATTCGTCTGATTCTACTCTTACATTCATAAGAACATTTTTAAAAAGCCTGAAGGCTCGTGTGCAGATTCTTCATAAAAGACCAGTTGGAATTGTCAGTTGAACCACACACACTGTCTTCCACCTGTGTGCCTTTATACATGCTGCTCTTATTATCTGGAACCCCCTATTGACCTAGTTAATTCTTGCTCGAACTTAAACTCTCAGATTAGGTGTTCCTTTCCCAGGAAACTTTCCTTGCTTACTCTTCATAGTTCTGTTTAGTTACTTCTTCATGGCGCCCATGTGGATGCTACATTATTACTTACTATATTGCATCTTAGTTGCTCGTTCATCAGTCTCCTATAAGAGATCATGAGATCTTTAAGGAAACGTGCTGTGGTTCTGGCCATATAGTAAGCCCCTAACACAGTGCCTAACTCATTTTACAGTCAATAAATTTTTGCTGAATGAGTATATTAGCACAGGAATTATTAATGTATGAGTAAATTAATGCTAAAATTATTTATTCCAGATGAACTATTCGTTTCTGGTTGACTCCATGGCATGCATTCCCTACCACGTACCCCATGGTCACTTTTCTCAGACCAAATATTTCCACTGGAGATTTAACTGCTCATATATTTTTAGTCATATGAATTTGAGGGAAGTGATCCCATGGGCCCTTCAAGGAAGGGCTTAAACCAAACTATGTACTCTGTTCCCTGGCTAAAGGAACTGCTCTAGCAAATGCATGTGACTTAATCAGAGAGCTAGTCAGATTTTGCAGCATGTTGGGGACAAGGAGATTCTTTCCTTTTGCAAGACCCATTAAAAGAAAGGATCTCTGTTCTAGCGCACACAGCAAGGAAGAATGAATACAGTATCGAGAGCTGATTATAACCATCTTGTGATTTAAAGAGAATAATATGCCTCAGACTGGACTGAAGAAGGAGAAAGCAGTCAGTAATTGGCAAGACAAACCATACCCTGTTCACATTTTTTGAGCATGGGAAAGAGAGGTCCCTAAGGTTAGTTTCTAGTCTATTCAGTTGAGAGAGTCAATATTATGTTTAAAGTATTTTGAATAATGTTTTATAATCCTGCAAGATGAATAGTTCTTTTTACTTAAATAGCTCACCCTTTTCCACTCTTCTCTTACATTAGCCTAATCTCCCATTTTATTTAATATTTCATCACCAGCTTCAGGTCTCCCACAGTAGCATAATAGTGGCATAGTAGAAATAGCATGGATTCTGAATTAAAATAAAGATTGTTTAATTTAAGCTCCACTCTTTTATCTGTGGACCCTGAGAAGGTCATTTTACCATTTTGGGTTTAATTTTGTTTAACTATACCTATCTTAGAAGTTACTGGAGAATTTGAGATAAACATATTTAATATTCCTAACTGAATGTGTAAGATGTAAAAATTTAGAAGATAAAATCTTATGAAAATCTTTGTTTCTTTCCTAACTTGAATCATCTAATAGGATGATACATCTTACATTCTGACATCTCAAACTTCTCCACCTCATTCTAGTACTAGCTAAAACCTTAGAACACCCTACCATCCTGTCATGTCTTTAATTCTTTTATTATTGATCATACTATCACAATACAAATTTGCTTTTATTTTAAATGACAAGTCATCAACTTTCCCAAATCCACCCTCCACATTTTTCCTCTTGATCACATCTCTGTTTAGTTCCACTTGCAATTAGTGAGTAGCTACTGTATACCAGCTCTAGAATCATATAAGTGAATAAGACATGAGTTCCTGTTCTCAGGATTCTTAGAATTTGAAAGACAGAAATGTTCTAAAGAAGGTAAATTCACTAGACATAAAATCGTGTGTGTGTGAGACATAGGTATAGCCTTGAAGATAAATTAGAGTAAAAGCCAACAGTTGAGTTAGGAGGCAATTGTAATAATCAAAGGGAGAGAGGATAATGATTTATCCTAGGTGGTGCCAATGGACATGGTGATAAATTGAGATACTATGAATATATTTTGAGATGTGAGCCAGGAAATCATGCTTGCTGGAGGACCAGATAAAGAGTGTGAGAAAACAAGAGAAGTTAAGGGCAGCTCCTAGTGTTCAAGGAAGAGCATTTTCAAAAGCATTGGCAACAAAAGCCAAAATAGACAAATGGGACCTAATCAAACTCCTCAGCTTCTGCACAACAAAAGAAACAGTCATTAGAGTGAATCGTCAACCAACAGAATGGGAAAAAATTTTTGTAATCTACCCAGCTGACAAAGGGCTGATATCCAGAATCTACAAATAACTAAAACAGATTTACAGAAAAAAAACAAGCCCATTCAAATGTGGGCAAAGGACATGAACAGACACTTTATAAAAGAAGACATACATGAGGCCAACAAACATATGAAAAAATGCTCATCATCACTGGTCATCAGAGAAATGCAAATCAAAACTACATTGAGATACCACCTCACGCCAGTTAGAATGGCAATCATTAAAAAATCTGGAGACAACAGATGCTGGAGAGGATGTGGAGAAACAGGAACACTTTTACACTGTTGGTGGGAGTGTAAATTAGTTCAACCATTGTGGAAGACAGTGTGGCGATTCCTCAAGGACCTAGAAATAGAAATTCCATTTGACCCAGCAATCCCATTACTGGGTATATATCCAAAGGATTACAAATCATCCTACTATAAGGACACGTGCACACGAATGTTCACTGCAGCCCTGTTTACAATAGGAAAGACCTGGAACCAACCCAAATGCCCATCAATGATAGACTGGACAGGGAAAATGTGGCACATATACACCATAGAATACTATGCAGCCATCAAAAACGATGAGTCGTGTTTTTTGTAGGGACATGGATGAACCTGGAAACATCATTCTCAGCAAACTGACACAAGAACAGAAAATCAAACACTGCATGTTCTCACTCATAGGTGGGTGTTGAACAATGAGAACACATGGATACAGGGAGGGGAGCACTACACACTGGGGTCTGTTGGGGGGAAATAGGGAAGGGACAGTTGGGAGTGGGGAGTTGGGGAGAGATAGCATGGGGAGAAATGCCAGATATAGGTGATGGGGAGGAAGGGAGCAAATCACACTGCCATGTGTGTATCTATGCAACAATCTTGCATGTTCTTCACATGTACCCCAAAATGCAATAAAAATAAATAAATGTAATTGAACAAACCTGGAGGACATATGCTAATGAAATAAGCTAGATAAAGAAAGACAAATACTGCATGAGTTCACTTAGATGTGGAATGTAAAAACCTGGAACTCATAGAAGCAGATTGTGGAATGGTATTGTCAGAGTCTAGGAGCAGGTGGGGAAAATGGTGTTGGTCAAAAATACAAATTTTAGTTGTAAGATGAATAATATCTGAGAATTTGTTATACACCATGGTGACTACAGTTGATAATGTTGTACTGTTTACTCGAAGTTTGGTAAGTCAAATTTTAGGTATCTGTACCACACACATACCAACAATGGTTACTACAGGTGGCGATAAATGTGTCAATTTAATTGTGCACAATGTGTATGTATATCAAATAATCACATTGTACATCTTGAATATATACAATTTTATTTGTTACTTAAATGTTTTTAAATACAAGTAAGTAAAATGTAATTGTTTTAAGTGAGATGGATAAAACTATGGAACAGAAACTTAGTATATATCCACATATACATTATATATATATATATATATATTATATATATATATATTATATATTATATATATATATCCTGTCATGTCCAATGTCGTTGCCTTTCCTACTGCTCATATCACACTACAGTTTTGCTTTTACTTTAAATGCCAGGTCATCAACTTTACCACATCCACACTTCACATTCTTTCTCTTGATTGCATCTCTGTTTAGTTCCACTTGTACTTAGTGAGTAGCTAGTGTATGTATACCAGCTCTAGAGACACACAGGTGAATAAGATCGCAGGATCTGAGTGGAGATAAACATTTGAGAGTTGTCTGCATATGTTGATATTTAAAGTTAGTTAATTAGATAAGTTTATCAAGGAAGTATATCTACATAGAAAATTTAAAAGGCTCAAGATTGAGACCAGAACTCCAATGCTAAAATGTTGGGAATATAAGTGAATACATAGAAAAAAAATAACTAGAATTAAAATCATCCAAATTTTAAGTGATTAATAAGACAAATATCTATTTTCTCATCTTCATTTTGAGGACATTCTTTAACTTCTAACAATTTGAAAATATATATTATTGTTAACCATAGTCATCGTATAGTGCCATATACTAACACTATAACAGACCTCATTTTCCCTCATCTCCTGGTTTTAGGATTTACCTCCAGGCTACCTTAGTCTCAAAATAAAACAAGTACACAAAGGCTATTTGTTAACCTAATGGATTATGCTCCCTAAATACCTTTTTAAATTGAAATAATATTTTTATAATTCTTAATGTTTCTAGAATCATGTGGTTGAATAAAAATAAAGGTCACAAAGGTCAAAGTTGTAGGTGTATAAACAAAGGTAGTGTTTGAATTGTCAATTTGTAATAGCATTGCTAAAAACTGACACAACAATTTTCTTGTCGACCTATTTGTTTTATAAGAAACAGTCTGTATACTGATTTTGTATCCTACAACTTTGCTGAAATTGTTTATCAACTGGAGGAACTTTGAGGTCAAGACCGTGGGGCTTTCTAGATATAGAATCATGTTGTCTGCAAACAGAGATAGTTTGACTTCCTCCCTTCCTGTTTGGATGCCTTTTCTTTCTCTTGCCTGATTGCTCTGGCTAGAGTTCCATCACTATGTTTAATAGAAGTGGTGAGAGAGGGCACCCTTGTCTTGTGTCATTTTTCAAGGGGAATGTTTCTAACTTTTGCCCATTCAGTATAATGTTGGCTGTGGGTTTGTCATAGATGGCTCTTGTTATTTTGAAGTATGTCTCTTCAATACCTAGTTTATTAAGAATTTTAATAAAAATGGGTATTGAATTTTATTGAAAGCCTTTTTCTGTGTCTAATGAGATAGTCGTGTGATTTTTGTCTTTAGTTCTGTTTATGTGATGAATCACATTTATTGATTCACGTATGTTGAACCAACCCTTGCATCCCAGGGAGGACGTCTACTTGATCATGGTGTAGTAACTTTTTGATGTGCTGCTGAATTTAGTTTGCAAATATTTTTTTGAGAATTTTTGCATTGATGTTCACCAGGGATATTGGCCTGAATTTTTCTTTTTTGGTTTTGTTTCTGCCAGGTTTTGGTATCAAGATGATGTTGGCCTCACAGAATGAGTCAGGGAG
This sequence comes from Cebus imitator, assembly GCF_001604975.1. Classification (NCBI taxonomy): domain Eukaryota; kingdom Metazoa; phylum Chordata; class Mammalia; order Primates; family Cebidae; genus Cebus; species Cebus imitator. The sequence goes on from NW_016107672.1 coordinate 1,787,928, forward strand.
GAGTTCTTTCTCCTCAAATTTTTTGGAATAATTTTAGTCAGAATGTGTATTAGTTTGGTCTCACAGTAATATGAAGAAATGCCCAAGAATGGGTATTCAGAAAAGAGGTTTAATCACTCACAGTTCCATAAGGCTTGGGAAACTTACAATTGTGGTGGAAGACATATCTCTACCTCTTGACCAGGCAGCTGGAGAGAGAGTGAATGTTAAGCAAAGGGGAAAGTCCCTTATAAAACCATCAGATCTTAGGAGAGGAGATGGGGGAAACTACCCTGATGATTCAATTATTTCCACCTGGTGAAGCCCTTGACACATGGGGATTATTACAATTCAAGGTGAGATTAGGTGACAACACAGAGCCAAACTATCTGGTATCAGAATGGTACCAGCTTTTCTTTACCTCTGATTGAATATGGCTATGACTCTGTCTGCCCCTGCACTTTTTTTGATTAGTAGATGATATGGTTTGGCTCTGTGTCCTCACCCAGATCTCATTTTGAATTGTAATCCCCACATGTCCAGGGAGGGACCTGGTGAGAGGTGATTGGATCATAAGGGTGGTTTCTTTCATCCTGTGCTTATGGTAGTGAATTCTCATGAGATCTGATGGTTTAAAAGTGTAGCATTTCTCCTCAATCTCTCTTTCTCCTACCACCATATATGACATGCCTTACTTTCCCTTTGCCTTTCACCATGATTTTAAGCTTTCTGAGGCCTTCCCAGCCATGTGGAACTGTGAGTCAGTTAGGCCTCTTTTCTTTATAAATTACCCAGTCTGAGGTAGTTCTTCATAGTAGTGTGAAAACATGTTACTACAGTAGGTTAATTATTTCTGATTCCATTTTGGAGCCATTATTGGTCTGTTCAGGGAATCAGTTTCTTCTTGGTCTGTTGTATGTGTACAGGAGTTTATCCATCTCTTCTATGTTTTCTAGTTTGTGTATACAGAGGTGTTTGCAGTAGTTTCTGATGATTGTTTGTTCAGTCAGTAGTAATATCCTCTTCATCAATTCTAATTGTGTTTATTTGGATCTTCTCTTCTACTTTATTAGTCTAGCTAGTGGCCTATTAATCTTCTAAAAAAACAAACTCCTGGATTTGTTAATCTTTTGAATGGTTTTTCATATCTCAATTTTCCTAATTTCATCTCTGATTTGTGGTTATTTATCTTCTGCTAGGTTTGGAGTTGAGTTGTTCTTGCTTTTCTAATTCTTTCCATGTGAAGTTAGGTTGTTAGTTTGAGATCTTTCTAACTTATTGATGTGAGCATTTAGTGTGATATTTCCCTCTTAAAACTGCCTTACCTGTGTACCAGAGATTCCAGTATGTCTTATCTTTGTTCTCATTATTTTCCAAAAGCTTCTTGATTTTTGCCTTAATTTCATTATTTACCTAAAAGTTATTTATATTGTTTAATTTCCACGTAATTGCATGTTTTTCAGTTATTTTCATAGTCTTTTTGACTTCTACTTTTATTGCTGTGGAGTCCGTTTGGTGTGAATTTTTTTTTTTTTTTACATTTGTTGAGGATTGTTTTATGTCTAAGTATGTGACTGATTTTAGAGTACATGCCATGTGGCAAGAAGAAGAATGTATATTTTGTTGGTTTTGGCTGGAGAGTTTTATAAAGGTCTATCTGAATCATTTGGTTCACTGTAGAGTTAAGGTCTTGAATATCTTTATTTATGTTCTGCCTTGATGATCTGTCCAACAGTATCAGTGGAGTGTTGAAGTCTTCCACTAATATTGTTAGGGAGTCTGTACCTGTTTGTAGGTTTCTAAGAATTTGCTTTACAAATCTCAATGCTCCTGTGTGGGTTGCATATATATTTAGGATAGCTAGGTCTTTTTGTTGCATTGAACCCTTTACAGTTATGCAATGTCCTTCTTTGTCTTTTTCATCTTTGTTGGTTTGAAATATGTTCTGTCTGAAATTAGGATTGCAACTCCTGATTTTTTTCTGTTTTCCATTTGCTTGGTACATTTTCCTCCATCCCTTTACTTTGAGCCTATGAGTGTCATTATGTGTGAGATGTGTCTCTTACATTTCTCTATACCCAAAACAGCCAATCCAAGAGCGAAATCAGAAAGGTAAGCCCATTCACAGTTGCCACAAAAAGAATAAAATACCGAGAAATCAGAAGACACAAACAAATAGAAAAATAGTCTATGCTCCTGGATAGGAAGACTCGATATCATTAAAATGGCTATACTACCCAAAGTACAGATTCAATGCTATTCCCATCAAACTACAAATGACATTCTTCACAATTTTAAAATTCCTAAAGAACCAAAAATGAGCCTAAATACCCAAGGCAATCTTAAGCAACAAGAACAAAGCTGAAGGCATCACATTACCCAAATTGAAACTGTACTACAATTGTTACAGTAAACAAAACAGCATGGTACTAGTACAAAAACAGGCCCACAGAGCAAGGGAACAGAATAGAGAGCCCAGAAATAAGGCAATACATCTGTGACTGTATTCGTCTGTTCTACATTACTAACAAAGACATACCCAAGACTGGGTAATTTATAAAGTAAAGAGTTTTAATAGACTCACAGTTTGCATGAATGGGGCGGCCTTAAAATTACAGCAGAAGGTAAATGAGGAACAAAGTCATGTCTTACATGGTGCCAAACAAGAAAGCTTGTATAGGGGAACTCCCCTTTATAAAACCAGCAGATCTCATGAAACTCACTCTCACAAGAACAGCACGGGAAAGACCCGCCCCCATAATTCAGTTATCTTCCAGTAGATTCCTTCCATGACACATGGGAATTATGGGAGCTAAAATTCAATATGAGATTTGGGTGAGGACAAAGCCAAACCATATCATTCCACCCCTGACTCCTCCGTAATCCCATGTCCTCACGTTTCAGAACCTATCATGCCTTTCCAACAGTACCCCAAAGTCTTAGCTAATTTTAACATTAACTCAGAAGTCCAGAGTACAAAGTCTCACCTGAGAGAAGGCATGTCCCTGCAGCCTATGAGCTTGTAAAATCAAAAGCAAGTTAGTTACTTTCTAAATACAATGGAGATACTGGCATGAGGTAAATACACCAATTCCAAATGGAAGAAATTGGCCAAAACGAAGGGGCTATGGGCCCCATGCAAGACCAAAAGCCAATAGGTCAGTCATTATACCTTAAAACTCCAATATGATCTCCTTTGATTCCATGTCTCACACCCAGGTCACACTGACTTGAGAATGGGTTCCCAAGAGTTAAAAATTTTAAAACAAAACAAAACAGTCTGAAACCTTATCAAACTCTGTCATTTAGGATAAAAATTTATAATCAATACATTTGTCTTGAAAGTACACAAAACCTAAATTGTTTTAGCACTATTTCAATCAATGAAACATTCCTGAGGTAATCCATGTTCTTGAGTGACAGATTTTTTAAATTCTATATACAGAGAAAAAGTATATGAAAATCACTTATATTGTATTTAAAGAATACAATATATTTTAGGAATTAACCTTGGAGTATGTGTTCTCCCAGAACATAAGTTTTTAAGTTATATGACATGACTGTCGGCTTTGTTTGATGCTTGTAGTTTACCAGATATTGTTAGTTTTACTAGGTATTAAATATGATATATAGTGTTAAAATGCTAGAGTCCTTCCCTCATATTGCTCATAGTCTAAAATGTAAAATAAACTCTTAATTATGAAGACTCAAATGCTTCATAATAGCTGATAAATCAAAGTCTTGCTAACATAATTCTCTTGTTTTTTATGGCTTCCTGACTCCCATAGTGAATTTCCAGTTGAGTGCCCTTCTCTTAGAATTTCTCAAAGCATGGCACTTGTAATAGAAACAAAACCATACAACATGAGAGACTAAATGCAGAACAACATAGCACCACTACTGACAGTCCATCTACCTCTGCCAGTTATTAAATGCTTAAAAGAGTACAAATTACTCTGGGTTTTAATGACTGCCTTTAACTGGAACTTGCTTTTAGAAATTTAATAGATGTAACTATTTTATAAAAAGTCAATAGCATTCATTAATTCACTGGTTAAATAACACAACAGAGAAGGCTTTCCTGAAAAAGTGATTCGATTCTTAAAGGAAGTGTAGGGGAAAGTTATCTTAGAAGACATGGCTCAAGGCAGAGAAAGCAAAAGCACTGGGGCTAGAATTTGAAGGGAGTTTGAAGAATGCCAAAGAGAACAGCGTGGCTGAAGCAGAAGCAACATAAAAGGAGCAGCAGATGGTAGAGCAGAGATGGACCAGAGGTGAGATTGGTGGACATGGGAAATATCTGAGTTTGCTTTAAGTGTCTTGGGAGAATATTGAGCAGGAGCACTGCATGATTTGACTCATGTTTTAAACTTTCAAAGAATCACTCTGCCTGATGTACTTAGAAAAGCTCAAGTGGAACCAATCATAGTAGCCAGAGATCAGTTAGGAGGCTGCTACAATGATCCAGAAGAAAAACGACAGCAGTAGCAGTACATGTGGTGAATGTGATCAGTTTCTGAATGTATTTTGAGTAAATTTGATGGAAGTTGCTGTTGGATTAAATATGAGGAGTAAAAGAAAATTAGGGAAAATCATTCCAAGATTTTGCATCTTAGAAAATAGGTAGAGTGGCTGTTCACTGTGGTTAGGAAGACCTGGAAGGTGTTAAATTGAGGTTAGTTTAAGCAATACATTTTGTTCCCTTCAAATTGAGTTGCCTATTAAATGTTTACGTGAAAATTTCAGAAAGATGCATGTAAATATATCATTTTGAAATTTGTTTAAAATGTTATTAAGAGCCATGGGATTAAATGACTTCACCAGGCAAAGGAATGCAAGTAGAGAAGTGGCACCTGAGGAGTGGCAATGGAGAAAGGTCAGGCTGATGAAGTATTAGCAAAAGGAACTGAGATGAAGTGATCAACGGGACAGGTGAAAAACCAAGGGACATGGGGATTGCTGGCAAGATGGCCCAAGAGGAACAGCTCCAATGTGCAACTCCCAGCAAGATCAATGCAGAAGGTGAGTGATCTCCACATTTCCAACTGAGGTACATGGTTCGTCTCATTGGGACTGGTTGGACAGTGGGTGCAGCCCAAGGAGGGCAAACCCAAGCAGCATGGGGCATTGCTTCACCTAGGAAGTGCAAGGGGCCAGGGAATTCCCTCTCCTAGCCAAGGGAAACCATTAGGGATTGCCCCTGCACCACTGCCCAGACACTGCACTTTTCCCATGATCTTCACAACCTGCAGACCAGGAGATTCCCTCCAGTGCCTACAACACTAGTGCTCCAGGTTTCCAGCACATAATTGGATGGCTGTTTGGGAAGACACCAAGTTAGCTACAGCACATTTTTTTCATATCCCAGTGGCACTTGGAATGCCATGAGGTAGAACCATTCATTCCCCTGGAAAGGGGGCTGAAGCCAGGGAGCCAAGTGATTTGGCTCAGAGGTCCCACCCCCACAAAGACCAGCCATATAAGATTCACTGGCTTGAAATTCTCACACCCAGCACAGCAATCTGAGCATGACCTAAGACTTTTGAGTTCAGTGGAGGGAGGGACATCCACCATTGCTGAGGCTCCAGTAGGCAGTTTCAACCTCGCAATGTAGACAAAGTCTCCAGGAAGTTTGAACTGGGTGGAGCCCACAGCAGCCAAGCAAGGCCTCTGTAGGTAGACTGTGTCCCTACACTCCCTCTTCACTGGGCAGAGCATCTCTGAAAAAAGGCAGCAGGCCCTCAGGGACTTATGAATAAAGTCCCAACCTTCCTGGGACAAAGCACCTGGGAAAAGGGGTGGTTGTGTGTACAGCTTCAGCAGACTTAAACGTTATTGCCTGGCAGCTCTAAAGAAATCAGTGGATCTCCCAGCACAGCACTCGAGCTCTGATAAGGAACAGACTGCCTCCTCAAGTGGCTCCCTGACACCTGCGTATCTTGACTGGGAGACGCCTCATACAGGAGAGCTATTGCTGACCTCTGGCAGGTACCCTTCTGGGATGAAGTTACCAGAGGAAGGAACAAGCAGTAATCTTTGCTATTCTGCAGTTCCCCCAGGTGATTCCCAGGCAAGGGTCTGCAGTGGACCTAGAGCCATGAGGCCTGAATGTTAGAAGGAAAACTAACAAAGAAATAGTTTCAACATAAACAGAAAGAACGTCCACTCAGAGACCTCATCCAAAAGTCACAGACTTCAAAGATCAAAGGTAGATAAATCCATGAAGATGGGAAGAAACCAACGCAAAAGGCTGAAAATTCCAAAAACTAGAGTGCCTCTTCTCTTCCATAGGATCACAACTCCTCACCACCAATGGAACAAAACTGGACAAAGAATGAGTTTGATGAATTGACAGAAGCAGGCTTCAGAAGGTGGGCAATAGCAAACTTCCCTGAGCTAGAGAAGCTAAGAAGTTTGAAAAAAGATTAGATAAAATGCTAACTAGAATAACCAGTTTAGAGAAGAACATGACGGAGCTGAAAAACAGCACGAGAACTTCATGAAGCATACACAAGTTTCAGTAGCTGAATCGATCAAGTGTAGAAAGGATATTAGAGAAACAAGATTAACTCAATGAAATAAAAGGGAGAAGACAAGATTAGAGAAAAAAAAAAAAAGGACTAAAAAGCAATGAACAAGTCCTCCAAGAAATAATGGATTACGTGAAAAGACCAAATCTACATGTGGTCAGTGTACCTGAAAGTGACAAGGAGAATGAAACCTAGTGAGGAAAACACTCTTCGGGATATTATCCAGGTGAACTTCCCCAAACCTAGCAAGGCAGGCCAACATTCAAATTCAACAAATACAGAGGACACCCCGAAGATACTTCTAGAGAAAAATAATACCAAGACAAATAATCATCAGATTCACCAGGGTTGAAATGAAGGAAAAAGTGCTAAGGGCAGTCAGAGAGAAAGGTCAGGTTACCCACAAATTGAAGCAAATCAAACTCACAGCAGACCTCTTGGCAGAAACCCTACAAGCCAGAAGACAGTGGGGCACAATACTCAACATCCTTAAAACAATTTTCCAGAATTTCATATCCACCAAACTATGATTCATAAGCAAAGGAGAAATAAATTCCTTTATGGACAAGCAACTGCTAAGATTTTGTCACCATCAGGCCTGCCTCACAAGAGCCCCTGAAGGAAGCGCTAAACATGAAAAGGAACAACTGGTATCAGACATTGCAAAAACATACCAAATTGTAAAGACCATTGAAACTATTATGAAACTGCATCAACTAACGAGCAAAATAACCAGCTAGCACCATAGTTCCAGGGTCAAATACACATATAACAATATTAACCTTAAATGTAAGTGGGCTACCTGCCCCAGTTAAAAGACACAGACTGGCAAATTGGGTAAACAGTCTAGACGCAGTGGTGGCCTTATTCAGGAGACCCATCTCATGTGCAAAGACACATATAGACTCAAAGAGATGAAGGAAGATTTGCTAAGCAAATGGAAAGCAAAAAAAGCAAGGGTCGCAATCTTAGTCTCTGATAAAACAAACTTTAAACCAACAACGGTCAAAAGAGACAAAGAAGGAAATTACATAATAGTAAAGGGATCAATATGACAAGAAGAGCTAACGATCCTAAATATATACACACCCTATACAGGATCCTAAATATATACACACCCCATACAGAAGAACCCAGAGTCACAAAGCAAGTTCTTAGAGATCTACAAAGAGACTTAGACTCCCACACAATAATACTGGGAAACTTTAACACTCCACTGTCAGTGTTAGATGGATCAACAAGACAGAAAATTAACAAGGATATCCAGGACTTGGACCCAGATCTGGACCAAGTGGACATAGACATCTACAGAACTCTCCACCTCAAATCAACAGACTATACATTCTTCTCAGTGCCACATAACATTTTTCTAAAATTGTCCACATAATTGGAAGTAGTACAGTCCTCAGCAAAAGCCAAAGAATGGAAATCATAACAAACAGTCTCTCAGACCACAGTGCAATCAAATTAGAAATGAGGATTAAGAAACTCACTCAAAACTGCACAACTACATGGAAACTGAACAACCAGCTCCTGAATGACAACTGGGTAAATAATGAAATGAATGCAAAAATAAAGATGTTCTTTAAAACCCGTGACAATGAATACACAACTTCCAGAATCTCTGGGACACGTTTAAAGCATAGTGTAGACGAAAAGTTATTGCACTAAATTTACACAAAAGAAAAGATGAAAGATGTAAAATTGAGATCCCAATATCACAATTAAAAGAACTAGAGGAGGAAGAACAAATTCACAAGCTAGTAGAAGAAAAGAAATGACTAAGATTGGAGGAGAACTGCAGGAGATAAAGACATGAAAAATCCTTCCAAAAATCAGTAAGTCCAGGAGCTGCTTTTTTGAAAAAAATCAACAAAATAGACCTCTAGCCAGAAGAATAAAAAGGAATCAAATAGATGCAATAAAAAATAATAAAGGGGATATTGCCATCGATCCCACAGGAATACAAACTAACTTCAGATAATACTATAAGCATCTTTATGCAAATAAACCAGAAAATCTAGACAAAATGGATAAATTCCTGGACACTTACACCCTCCCAAAATTAAACCAGGAAGAAGTTGAATCCCTGAATAGGCCAATAAAAAGTTCTGAAATTGAGGGAGCAATTAATAGTCTACCAACCAGAAAAAGTCCAGGACCAGACAGGTTCACAGCTGAATCCTGCCAGAGGTACAAAGAGAAGCTGGTACCATTCCTTCTGAAACTATTCCAAATAATACAAAAACAGGGAATCCTCCCTAACTCATTTTATGAGGCCAGCATTATGCTGATACCAAAACTTGGCAGAGACACAACTAAAAAAGAAAATTTCAGGCCAATGTCCATGATGAACATCGATGCAAAAATCCTCAAAATACTGGCAAACTGAATCTGACAGCACATCTAAAAGCTTATCCATTACAATCAAGTCAGCTTCATCCCTGAGCTGCAAGCCTGGTTCAACATAGACAAATCTATAAGCATAATCCATCACATAAACAGAACCAAAGACAAAAACCACATTTTTATCACAGTAGATTTAGAGAAGGCCTTCAACAAAATTCAACATCCCTTTATGCTAAAAACTCTCAATAAACTAGGTATTAATGGAACGTATCTCAAAATAGTAAGAGTTATTTATGACAAACCCACAGCCAGTATCATACTGAATGGGCAAAAACTGGAAGCATTCCCTTTGAAAACTGACACAAGACAAGGATGCCCTCTCTCACCACTCCTATTAAATGTAGTATTGGAAGTTCCGGTCAGGGCAATCAGGCAAGGAAAAGCAATAAAAGGTATTAGATTAGGAAAGGAGGAAGTCAAATTGTCTCTATTTGAAGATGACATAATTGTATATTTATAAGACCCCATTACCTCAGTCCAAAATCTTCTTAAGCTGATAAGAAACTTCAGCAAAGTCTCAGGATACAAAATCAATGTGCAAAAATCACAAGCATTCCTATACACCAATAACAGAGAGCCAAATCATGAGTGAACTGCCATTCAAAATTGTTACAAAAGGATTAAAATACCTAGGAATATAACTAAAAAGGGATGTGAAGGACCTCTTCGAGGAGAACTACAAACAACTGCTCAAGGAAATAAGACAGGGCACAAAGAAATGAAAAACTTTCCATGCTTATGGTTAGGAAGAATCAGTATCACGAAAATGGCCATACTAGGCAAAGTAATTTATAGATTCAATGATATCCTCAACAAGCTACCATTGACTTTCTTCACAGAATTAGGGGGAAAAAAAAAACACTTTCATTTCATATGGAACCAAAAAAGACCCGCATAGCCAAGACAATCCTAAGCAAAAAAAACAAAAACAAACAAACAAAAAAGCTGGAGGAATCATACTACCTGACTGTAAACTATATTATAAGCCTACAGCAATCAAAACAGCATGGTACCAAAATACAGATACAGAACAATGGAACAGAACAGAGGCCTCAGAAATAACACCACACATCTACAACCATCTGATCTTTGACAAACATGACAAAAACAAGCAATGGGGAAAGCATTCCCTATTTAATAAATGATGTTTGGGAAACTGGCTAGCCATATGCAGAAAGCTAAAACTGAATCCCTTTCTTATACTTTATACAAACATTAACTCAAGATGGATTAAAGATTTAAACATAAGACCTAAAACCATAAAAACCCTAGAAGAATACCTAGGCAGTATCATTCAGGATATAGGCATGGACAAGGGCTTAATGACACCAAAAGCAATGTCAACAAAAGCCAAAATCAACAACTGGAATCTAATTAAAGAGCTTCTACACAGCAAAATAAGCCATCTTCAGAGTGAACCATCTACAGAATATGATAAATTTTTTGCAATTTACTCATCTGACAACAAGCTAATATCCAAAATCTACAAGCAACTTAAATTTACAAGAGAAAAACCACCCCATCAAAAAGTGGGTGAAGGATAAGAACAGACATTTTTCAGAAGAAGACATTTATGCAGCCAACAAACATGAAAAAAAGCTCATCATCAGTGGTCATTAGAGAAATACAAATCAAAACCACAGTGAGATACCATCTTACCCCAGTTAGAATGGTGATCATTAAAAAATCAGGATGCAACAGATGCTGAAGGGGATGTGGAGAAATAGGAATGCTTTTACAGTTTTGGTGGGAGTGCAAATTAGTTCAACCATTGTGATTGAACTATGTAGTGATTCCTCAAAGATCGAGAAATAAAAATATCATTTGACCCAGCAATCCCATACTGGATATATACTCAAAGGATTATAAACCATTCTATTATAAAGACACATGCACACATGTTTATGGTGGCACTGTTCACAATAGCAAAGACTTGAAACCAACCCAAATGCCCATCAATGATAGACTGGATAAACAAAATGTGGCACATAAACACCATGGAATACTATGTGGCCATAAAAAAGGATGATTTTATGTCTGTTGCAGGGACATGGATAAAGCTGTAAACCATCATTCTCAGCAAACTAACACAAGAACAGAAAACCAAACACTGCATGTTCTCATTCGTAAATGGAAGTTGAACACTGATTACACATGGACACAGGGAGAGAAACATCATGCACCAGGGCTTGTCAGGGGGTGGGGTGCTAAGGGAGAGAGAGCATTAGGAGAAATACCTAATGTAGATGACGGCGATAGATGCAACAAACCACCATAGCGTGTGTATAACTATGTAACACACATACATATTTGGCACATGTACCCCAGAACTTAAAGTGTAATTAAAAAAAAAGAAAAAACAAAGGACATGGTGTCATTATTATTGCCATAAGTATCAACATCATCTTCAATAACATTAATCAAATGCTACTATATACCAAAAAACAGTATAATCGTTATTAATGAATTATTTCACCTAACTACCGTGGAGGAGGTAATATTATAATTTACTTAACAATTAAGTAATTTTTCCCAGGTCAAATAGATGAAGAATAGAAAAGTCAAAACTTCAACATCAGGTCATCTGACTCCAGAGTACAGGTTCTTCACTGCTGCAAGAAGCAATTTGACTTAGAGGGAAGTGGGATAACAGAAGCACATTCATCAGAGATATTTGTTATTTATAACACTGCATCACCAAACACTATATTCAGTTATTAAGAGAGCTTACAAGGAATGCTTAGTTTTGTGTGCTCTTTTCTGACAGTATTCCATGTTTATGTACAGATACTGAGCTAAGGTGAAAAGAGAATACGCCCATGCTCCTACTCCAAACCAAGTTTGAGTGCCATATAAAACATATGATACATGTGGCCTCCTTGAAAGCATTTTGAGACATGAATAAAGTCACAGAGGAGACCTTGGACAAGTCACCTGGCCTCTTAGTGCCTCCCCTGCTGAATCTACAGGAGAAGAAGTTGCACTAGAAGGTTAGTTTTATGATAAAAAAAAAAAAAAGTCTTAATGAAAGTAAGGTATTGATAGTATTAATAGATATCTGTCTATAATTTACATCTAGTAAAAATTAAGTCTATGCATTTAAGCACTGACAATATTTTACTCTTTGGATTAAAATACTTGTTAATCCCCATATTGAAATGTTTCTTATGTAATGTCTTTTTCCAGTCTATCTGTATATGAGATAATGAGCCCCATATACAAAGTGATACATAATTTTAAGCTACCATGTAAAAATGGAATAATATAATTATAAAATATTATTAAAATGTAAAATGTTTCTAAATATAATTCTAAAGAAAAGATTAGTGTGGTCTTACTTGACGTTATAGTCTTCTCAAAGTATCAAATATTTAAACTTTATCATGATAATCAATGTCTATTAATATCATCACTATCTTGTTATCATTAAAACTTCTGGACTAGATTAAGACACCTGAATCTAGGATACAAAAGCTATTAGGATGTTTTCACACTGTTTAATATTATTTAGTGAGATTGCTGTTTTGCATAAGTTTTTGAAAACTTAGCAAATGCAATTTAAAGAATATCAACTCTGTGGAAATCACTGTGCTAGACTTATCCACTTACTCATTTCATTATTATCAAGCCACATGTTTAAATGAAGTTTATTAAAAACAGATCTTTGCTTGCAGTGGATAAAATGAACCTTCATAATTTAACCCAGAAATAAAATTATGGAGGCAAACTTCCCAGTTGCTGTAATTGTTCTGGGGGTCTCTAAGGATTTATGCAGTAGCTGAAACTCAGACATTTTTCATTAACTTCATACTGTTAAAAGAATTGTTTAATTTCTTTAAAACTAACAATCATTGACGAAAGAATGAAAGAATTCATATTAAGTAAATCCCTTATCCCAAATAACAATTAAGCAATATTCCAGGGGATTAAATAGAATGATCCCAGGTCTGCTGTCTTATCCCAGGGCCAGTTCAGAGAAGTGCATCATCAGTGAACTTTTTCTTGCCGACTAAAGTCATCCTTTTGCAGGGTTTGAGCTAACTAGCATACTATTCCATACCAACCCAATATTCTTCACAAATATAAAGATTTTTTCTGAAACTCAGAGAATCTGTTTGCCAATTCATTTTTCTATTATAAATCTAAGTACATCATTTCTAGCATTGCTTCACAACTCTGTCACACTTGAATAAGTAACTCATGGGTTCAATGGAAAGCTTATCCTAGGCTCATGTAAAGATGGAGCAGAAGAGGTGGGATAGAGTTAAGGTGTATGGAGATTGGCAGCCCAACCACGTGCCTTGCCAAAGTGGTCTGGGGGAACAAACAGCAGTATGACTGACAACACATTTCACATGCATGAGAGGGAAATTAACAAGAATTTAGAGAAACAAATTAAGGAAGAGCTGCCTGGAGGTAATAAAGAAAATGCTTGGAATCAAGGATCAGATTTGTACCACTTAGAGTCATTACAAATGTATATTATTCAATCAATACATTATTACCCAGTCCATTGGGCATAGAAGGTGCTAAGACTAAGATAATTTTCAAGAGTATTAGAAAACCTCTCTCCAGCTTCAGCTTTCTTCTACGTTTATCATTAGTAACAAGCAATGAAATAGAAAAACTTTGTCATTTTTCACCTAAAAATAGTTACAAATATTTCAGAAGTATATAACGAAGGTACAAAAAAACCCAGCAACATTACTACCTGAAATGCTTAATAAAAGTTTAGAATTTGTCATCAAAGACAGTACTCAAAAAGAGAAGAAATGCCAAAAGCATGATTCATTAAAAAATTGCTACATTGGACTTAAAATAGAAATGTTATAAAGAAAATTTCAAAATCCTACTCTGTGAAAGACATTTTTAAGAGAATGAAAAAAACTACAAGAAATTATCAGCAAAATATATATTTAATAAAGGATTGGTATGCAAGATATACAGAGAACTCTTAAAACTCAACAAGAAAACAACCCATTGGAAACAGGCAAAACAGCTAAACAGAAAACTTATCAAAGACGGCACACAGATGTCTGCAAGCATATGAAATTGTCATCAGGAAACTAAAAATTAAAACAGCAATGAGATACTACTATACACCTATTAGAATATCTAAGATTCAAACCATTCACAAGACCAAAGGCTGACAAGAATGTGGAGTAACAGGAACTTTCATCACTGCTGGTGGGAATATAAAAGATAAAGCCACTTTGGATGATAGTTTGACAGTTTGTTATAATGCTAAACATAGTTTTATCATAAAATCCGGCCATTATACTGCCTGGTATTTACCCAAATGACTTGAAAATTTACTTGTACACAAAATTCCATACATGGATATTTATATCAACTTTCTTCGTAATTGCAAAAACTTGGAAGCAACCAAAATGTATTTCAATAAGGGAATGGACAAGCTGTGGTAAATCTATACAATGGAGTATTTTTCAGTGATAAAAATAATCAATCAAGCCATGAAAAGACATGGAGGTACCTTAAATGTGCCTTACTAGGTGAAATCAGCCAATGTGAGAAGGCAATATACTCTAGAATTCTAACTGTATGACATTCAGGAAAAATCAAAACTTTGGAGACAATAACAAGATCAGTGGTCACTAGGCATTCAGAGAGAGCAGGGAAAGGGTAACTGGGTGGAGCACAGGGCATTTTTAGGTCAGTGAAATTGTAGTGTAAGATAACATAATGATGGATCTATTTGCCAAAGCCCATAGAATATGTAACACAGAGTGAATCCTAATGTGAACTATGCAATTTAGTTAATAATGTATTAGATCATCATTTGTAACAAATGTAACTGTTAATAGGGGAAACATTTGTAACAAATGTAAAAATTAATAATAGGGGAAACTGGAAAATGATGAGGGAATATATGGGAACTGTCTGTTCCTTCTACTCGATTTTTTAAAATTCTTAAACTGCTCAAGGATAGCATAAGCATTCATGAGGACAAATAAACCCAGACTAACAGCATTGCTGTTGTTTTGTTTGTTTAGAATATTTGTTATTTAGTAAGAGACGGAATTTTAAAATAATAAAACAGGGAAATAAATAATGAAGTTAATCTGGCATCATGAAGATACAAATATGAAAAAATGTAGAGAGCTTCTCATATTTATTTTGCATGTCTTTGGGCTAAATAGATGTTATTCAATAAATACACATTAAATACTCAGGTAAAAGACATAGAAATAAATTAACATAAATATTATTATTCATAAGATCAGATACCTGGAAGTAGCAACTATTTGTTGATCTAAAACCATTTTCGATAGTTATAATTTACCATCACAGTATGAGGTTTTAAAGATAAATTAGCTTCTGAAATTTGTGAATATAGAAACAAATTAAAACTTCAAAAACCTTTTTATAGCATAGTACTGATTTTGCTCCAAATTTAGCACTAAGCTTAGGCTGAATGTAATGCTAATAGTGAAGATTGTCCATCTACATTTCTAAATGTGTTTGTCCATTAGTTATTAACAAAACCAAGGCCTGAGTGTCTTTTTATCATTGAGTCCAGCAAAGAATATCAGTATAATACAGCATTAAGAACTATTTCCCTCATTTGGTGGAAATAAAAAAGCTGATCATAAAAACAAAATCACAAAGGGGATTACAAATTTGACTTCAAAAGGTAAAATTTTATGTTATTTTTACCCACTGAATAGGAAAAAACTTAACCTAGTAGATAATTTGCTCACAAGTTAAACAAATCTATCCAGTGGTTTATAATTTTTTTTATTTGATCCCACTTCAATAGTTTGTCTCTGGGAAAGATTCCAAATCAGTTTGGAGCACTGTTTTTCCCATAGGAAAATATGTAAAATAATATTCCCCCATATCTTCTAATATACAATTAAGTGTCACCATTTAGGCTATAAAATTATTTCAGAATGTAATTCACTTGGGGTTAAAGAAGATGAAACTTTTGTTTTTAAAGAGGTATGTCCTTCAACAGTTTTTCTGACACCAGTATCTGTACAATTCGCGTCAATGGGGTTAACTTGGACTCACAACCTAAGCATATTTTTAAATTTTTTGGAATTCTAAAAGTTGACACAAGCATTAGAATTTTGGTTTTAAATTTTACTTTTCAAGGTAAGGACCATGAACAGCTTGCCTAAGATTCTCTTTTTCACTGTCTGTGATGGTTGCTGACATTATGCTGATTGGATTTTTGTGTGAGAGAAGTAGAAACTGCTCTACACGTATTGGTAGCACATCTGCATGTTAGAAGATGAGTGATAAAACACCAAAATTCAGAGGCCCTCTACCTCAGTGAAATTTCTAGGGGTCCAGAGGAGGGGGTAAAGTTGAGCTAATACTTCTAGAAAGGTGAACAATAAGTTGTTGCATATAGCACCTTCTACAACCAAGAAAAGAGGCACTATTACTTGTGAATCTATTTGGATTTTGAAGGCAACATACTTCTCATTTCGGTGTTATTCTGGCCTATTTACAGAGTGACTGAAAAAATTGCTAGTTGTGAGTAGGGTCTAAAACAAGAGAAACTTCTGCAAGAAATCCAGGCTGCTCTGGGCTATATGATCCAATAAAATCAATGATGCTTGGAGTATTGGTGGAAGATAGGGATACTGGTTAGAGCCTTTAGGAGGCCCCCATAGGTGAATTACAGCTCAGGCCTTTAGTTTTTTGGAGCAAGGATCTGCCATTATCTATATATAATTACTCCTTTTTTGAGCAACACCTCCTGGCTTTAGTAGAAACTTAACACTTGGCTGTGGGCTACCAAGTTACCATATGAGCTGAGCTACCCATTATGAACTGGGGGTTATCTGACCACCAAGTCATACAATTAGGCATGCACAACAATATTCTATCATCAAATGGAAGTGGTATATTCATGATGGGACCTGAGTAGGCCCTAAAAGCACAAGTAAGTGAAGAACTGGCCCAAATGCCTCTGAGCACCCCTCTTCCTACACTGCCTTCTCTCTTTCAGCCTGCATTTCTGGGCTCATGGGGAGTTCCCAATGATCAGTAGACAGAGAAATAGAAGACCAGGTTCTGGTTTACATATGGTTCTGCACAGCATGCAGGTACTGCAGCCCCTCCCTGGCGTATTACTAAAGCACAGTGGTGAAGGAAAATCCTCCAAGTGGGCAGAAGTTGGGGCAGTGAACCTTGCTTCGAGGGAACATGATTATAAAATCGGTGACAAATTTGGAGAAGAGATATGTAGATAAACTTCTCTACATGGGCAAAAAACATGAAGTATTTGTGTCCCATGTGAACGCTCATCAAAGGGTGACCTCAGCAAGGGAACATTTTAATAATTAAGTAGATACAAAAATGAGTTCGATGGATAGCGGTCAGTCTTTTTCCCAGCTATCCCTGTCACTGCCCAATGAGCTCATGAACAAAGTGATCCTGGAATCATGGGTTCAACAACATGGACTTATACTCACCAAGGCCAATGTGGCTATGACCAACACGTAATGCCCAATATGGCAGCAGTAAAGACCAAACAGTGAACCCCCAATATGGCACCATTCCCCAGGATAATCAGCACACTACCTAGCAACAGGTTGAGCTCACTGGACAATTTCTATCATGGAAGAGACAGTATTTCATTCTTACTGCAACAGGCACCCAGTCTATGGATTTCCTTCCCTGCCATGCAATACTTCTATTAAAACTAATATTCATGGATTTATAGAATGTCTTACCACCATCACAGTATTTCACACATCATTGCTTCTGACCAAGAAACTCATAGGAAGTAGAAAGAGGAAATAAGAACTAGAGAAAAATGTGATCCAGGATTTGATAAATTAGACAGTACTATATTTTTACATTCATTAGAGGGAAGTTCAGCTGATCTTGTTTAGATAGCTGTAGGGATTGTTGGTATAATTGGTTTTGCAATAGTAAGTCTTCCTAAGGTCAGTCCTATGTTCAGGTTACTTACTCCAATCTACCTATTAGAGTATTTGAGAAAATCAAATTAGGAAGAAAGATATAGCTTACATTTTTTTTTTTAACCTACTGATTTAACACACCAACACATACACTCATACAAGTTTCTCCAAAAAAGAAAAGCCGATGTTTTACATTAGAACACAAATATCTCAAACTTCTAGGTCCCAAAGTCAAACAGGTAAAATCAAGACATCAAATGACAAAGGTAGGTGCAGATGCATTCTTGGTATGAATAGTGGGGCCTCTAGTGAATGGAACACTCAAGCCTGTCCAAATGGGGCTACCACCATGTACTCCAGCCCATTTAGAACACAGAGCCAGTGCTGTCAGCCTCTTGTTTTCTATTCACAAGAAGCCAGACGTCTGGTTCTCTAAGTAAAACATCTCAATGTTTAAATGTTGGCTTAATTTTATTGAAAACACAACATAGGCCAAACAAAACACTGTATGGGCCAAATTTAACCCATAGGACAATAGTATGTGATTTCTACTCTAGGTAATTGGCTATAGAGTCAAGGCATTTTATATTAGTGTACACTATATGTAGATATAAATACTTAAAATCATAAAATAGTGGTTTAAATATAAAATCCAAACGAAAAAGTAAAAATCAGGTCAATATTACTAGCTTAATGCTGATTTTTACTGCAAAACACCACTAAGTAAGAGTTAGAACTTTCAAAATGCTTTCTATCAATGTAGAGATCCCAGCCAAGTTTTTTCATTTATTTAAGGGAGCCTACTTAA
Source organism: Cebus imitator (assembly GCF_001604975.1). Lineage (NCBI taxonomy): Eukaryota > Metazoa > Chordata > Mammalia > Primates > Cebidae > Cebus > Cebus imitator. The sequence goes on from NW_016107672.1 coordinate 1,806,557, forward strand.
TACATTGCATTTTCTTTTAATATTTTTATTCAGAATAATTTAAGCTTACAGAACCTGCCATCCAGATTCATAAAATCCTAACATTTGCCACACTCACCTTACTTTTTTTTAAGAAAATAAAACATTACGGGTAAGTATCCTTTGGATTCCTTTCAGCTCCTATTCTCCTTTCTTGCTTTCCCTAAGTAACAATTCTTCTAAAACTAATATTTACCACTCCCTTTTGTACTGCATAGATATGTCCCAATTATAATATGTGGTACTCTTCATTGATTTAAACTATTTTTCCTCCAAATTACTTTGTTCACTCAATAGTTTATTTTGAATTATGCCTATATTGATACAAATAATCTTCAGGTTTTTTGTACTTCTAGCCTTTATAATTGCTTAACTTTTTACTTCAAGGTAATTTTAGACATGCAGGACACTACAAAATGGTACAGAAAGTTTATGTATACCTTAATCCAGTTTTCTGAAATGTCAATGTATTGTGTAATAGTATGTATTATATTATATTTACACGTGATAGAATTATCAAACCAAGATGTCAAAGATTGGTAAAATATTCATAACTAAACCACAGATCTTACATAATATTACCAGTTTTTCCCCCCGAATGTCTTTTTGTTTCTGTTTCATTGCAGGATCTTACATGGGAGTTTGTTTTGTCTTCTTGTCTCCTCCAGGCTGTGAGAGTTTCTCAATCTTGCCTTGTTTTTCATGACCTTAATGCTTTTGAGTACTGGTCAGTTGTTTTGAAAAATGGACCTAAACTTAGATTCATCCGGTATTTTCCTAAAATTAGGGTAACAGTGTATAGTTTCAGCAAGAATGCCATAGAAATAGAGTGTTCTCTGTGTATCCTACTTACTGATGACATTAACATTAGTCACTTGGTTAAGGAGTTATTTTTTGCTGTAAATTTACCTTTTTATTGATAAATATCTGGGTGACATTACTGAGATGATGTTATTATTCTGTTCTTCTCAAACTTTTGCTGACTGCTTTCTAGCATTAATCAGATCCTGCAACAATATTGCCTAATGATGATTTCGTGAATCCTTCATTCCTTCTAAATTTATTAATTGACATTCTTATGCAAGTAGTCCTTTCACTACCAATTATTTATTTATTTATTTATTTATTTATCAATATGAACTCATGGTTATTTTATTCTGTGGATTATGGATTATAATACAATACTACCATTATTTTGTGGCTTACATTTTCTACCTTTGGCCATTACGAGCTCTGTGTCCTTTTAATGTTATCCTATTTGCCAACCACTTTATAGTATTCTATTATCATAAAATAGTCCAGGTCCACCTTACATTTCCCCTGCTCAAGCCTTGGAATCAACAACTTCTGCAGAGAGCTTTAGGAATTCTTATTTCCTTAATTAGACCATGGGATTCAGAAACCAAAATATGGGTGCTAGGTGTACTCATTACCACTAAAATATTATCGCTCTTTGGCTATCTCAGCAGACAAAAGAAATATATATATATATGTCTATGAGTATGGGTAAATATATGTATACATGTATACATACATATGTATACTAACCCTAAAAGACACAAATTTGTAGTTATTTCTGTATCTGTTTTTGTCTCTATATGTATATGCACATGAGTATTACATATAAATTCATTCTAGTATCTCCAATTCTAATCTACCATAAATTTCTTCCCAGTCTTCCTTGTTAAAAGTTCCTTCTCTGACAATGAAAAAACTAGACAATATTATCTTAAATATATTCTCTATCTAGTTCAAACCTAGCATATACAAAATAGTTTAACCCATATCCATGTGAAAAATAAATTTACTATGTAGAGTACAGTACTTCTGTGCAGTTTATTTTGTCTTCAGTCTTACAATATCCAGTTAAGATATTTACTTTTCAAAGTTACTTAGGTGAGTTCTTTGCTTTCCTATCCCATTCAGTGTAATTAGATTATTCATCTGTAATATAGAAAGGTTCACTTATTACTGCTTGTATTCAATGTGGGGTTTTCTCCTTCTTCAGGTTGATTGTTATTATTTGGGGACTGGGAAAAATTAGCATTGTCAGATTTTTCAGAGACAAAACAATACAAAATGTTAAACTCCAAGTAGCATCATTCCTTTCTCATTCTCATACTAACTTGGTTCCATTCCCCATTCATTTTCACTTCTTTCCAATTCAGCCCTCCTTTTTATAAAAATGAAGAGATGTATATATTCTTACATCTTTACTTGAAAAATAGCATATTTCAAGTATATTTCTGTACTTTCCTTTTTTCACTTATCATGTAACCTAGGAACCAATCTAAAATAAAGACATTTATCATGTATGTTTTACAGCTTATTCAACTATTCTCTTAAAATTATAAACAATGCTGCAATGAATTACCCATTATGCATGAATTTTTATATTGTTGGAGGTGTATCAGCAGCATAGATTCCTAGAAGTGGTATCACTTCATCAAGAGGTAAGTGTATTTAGTTTTGTTAAGTATTGCCTAATTTCTTTCCAGAAGGACCTCACCAATGCATTCCCACCAGCAAACCTCCATGTGTTTGTGAATTACAATCATATTTTTGTTTCTAAAACCTAGACCTGATACCAAGAGTGGGACTATGCAGAGACATAAAATGGCAGCAAGCGTAGATTTAGAGTACCATTCAGGTAGCTCCTCCATCTCTACAACCAGCATTCATGGAATAAACCGCTATCAAAAACTGCCAAGTTCCAAAATTTTAAATTTTGTAAGCACAGCCAGCAAACTCAGTATTCTTACATATATACAAAGGTGTTAAGACTTTAGAGAAAAAGAAGGAGAAAAAAAAAAAACCGAACTAAGACAGAGAGAGAGAGAGAAGGGAAAATAAGTGTAGAAGAAGAAAGGTAGAAAGTTTAAAAGGAGACAAAAAAAAAAAGTGTAAGACAAGAAAAAAGTGCTGAAAATCACCAATGTTCAGTGCTACCATCAACTCATGAATTTGGGTCTAAATGTGATATATATTTAAGACACTATCAGGGGAGTTTTCTGTTTCTAACAATAAGCAGATTAAATATCACCAAGGACCCTTTTCAGATAAACAAAATGAGTAGCATGTAAACAGATTCACTGTAAGTGCCCTGCTGAGCAATTCATCCCATCCCTACTCTTCAATTTTTCCTAGAAAGCCAGAGCTGTTATCTCTGCTGACACTTAAAACAGACACACATACACATATCTTAAGTAGTAGTTTCGTTGTCAGCTATACTACATCTTATTTTGTCATATTTCTGCTGTGCTAATTCTATTATTTCTATTTCTACCTTCTGCTATTTGTTCTATTTCTATTTTTGCCTGCTTCTATGAAAGTCCTGCAAGTCACAAAACATGCCAATCTGAATTTTATATTTTCTGCCTTTTCCAGTTTACGTATTCAGACGTATTAGGAGTAAAATCAACTCTGATTATGAGCTGAGTACAATTACTAAACAATATGGAAAACATAAAAATGAGTATGTCGTGGTCACTACATTTCATAAATTTAGCAAGTGGGAGAAACAAGCATAGCCAGAGATAATTAAAATTCTAGGTTATGATAGGATCATTTGTGTGATAAAAAGCATACAAAAAGAGGAATGTGGAATTATTGAGGAGTAAAAGTCAGTTAGGCTTGACTGTGGTGAATGTAAGGAGGTGTCATCAAGGGATGAACTTTCAGAATCCCAAATAAGGAACAGCCAAAACATTGTAATTGTCACAATTCATTACCTGACTAATTAAATCCTAAGAAATGCTACTCTGGGATGTAGGAGCATTCATTCACCTCTGACACACCGGGAGAACACTTTATATTTTATTATTTGCTCTAACATGGATTTTTCTCTATATTTGGGCTATACCTCAAAAAGACTTACATCTCTTCTAATAACTCACTGTAGGTATCATAAATAAATCTTAAACATTGTAGTGCAGTATGGACTGCAAGTTCTATAATTATTTATTGCCAATAGAGTACCATTTTTAATTGCCTTGTTTAAGCTCCAACGGAATACTAATATTAAAAAAAGATTACTGAAAAAACATTGTTTTAGAACAAGAGAAGGGATGAAGTTTATATGTGGAAGTTGTTGACTAACTATAAGCCTGCTTTAAAATAGATCCTACTTTAGTAGTAAATTCCACTTTCTCTGAACCTGTTTACTCTTCTGTGCAGTCTTTTAGTTCTTTATAATCCTAATGCCATCACAGTAGAATCATTTTATAAATATTGTTTAAATACAGTTTACCTGACACCCTTGTAAAGTTTCAGTTTGGCAGTTTCATTCCGTTTTAGCAAAATTCTTGCCTTGAATTTATCATTAGAGAAATCTCGTTTATTATGTCTATAAGCCACTTTTCCTATGAGAAGTTCGATAAAAGAGTTTTATCATTCAAGTTTAAACGGAGAGTATCTTAAAAGAAACATATCTGATATCTTGAGATATATACATATATATATGTATATATACATATATATATAAATTATATATATATGTAATTTTCTCTGACTTAAAAACAGCATTATTCTCATCAATAAAAATACATATAAATTACACTGGGTACGGTGAAAAAATTATTTTAAAAATACTTTGCTATTATTTTCTGGGACCTTAAAATCAAAAGGGGTGTGTCTAACATTAGCTTGATATATATTATTTTCAAGCAAAATTCATAAATATATACTTTAATTATGTAATGACTTGGTAACATTTTAACTATATTAAATTAAATGGCTCAAAATAAATTATGTAGAAAATGAAGAACATAGTAGATCCCATTTGTCAATTTTTTCTTTTGTTCCAATTGCTTTTGGTGTTTTAGTCATGAAGTCTTCGCCCATGCTTGTGTCCTGAATGGTATTGCCTATGTTTTATTCTACAGTTTTTACGGTTTTAAGTCTTTAATCCATCTTAATTTTGTATGAGGTGTAAGGAAGGGGTCCAGTTCCAGTGTTCTGCATATGGCTAGCTGATTTTCCCAGCACCATTTATTAAATAGGGAATCCTTTCCCCATTGTTTGTTTCTGTCAGGTTTGTCAAAGATCAGATGGTTGTACTTTTGTGATATTCTTTTTGAGGCTTCTGTTCTGTTTTGTTGTTTTTGGTCTATAATTCTGTTGTGGTACAAGTACCATGCTGTTTTGCTTACCGTAGCCATGGAGTAGAGTCTGAAGTCAGGTAGCATGATGCCTCCAGCCTTGTTCTTTTGGCTTAGCATTGCCTTAGCTACACAGGCTCTTTTTTGGTTCCAAATGCAAGTTAAAGTAGTTTTTTTTAGTTCTGTGAGGGAAGTCAATGGTAGCTTGATGGGAATAGCATTGATTCTATAAATTATTTTGGGCAGTATGACCATTTTTATGATATTGATTCTTCCTATCCATAAACATGGAATGTTTTTCCATTATTTTGTGTCCCCTTTTATTTCCTTGAGCAGTGGTTTGTAGTTCTTCTTGAAGAGGTGCTTCACATCAGTTTCTACACGACAAAATAAGCTAACATCAGAGTGAAAAGGCATCCGCAGTATGGGAGAACATTTTCAAAATCTCACCATCTTACAAATATCTAATATTCAGAATCTACAAGGACCTTAAACAAATTTACAAGAAAAAAAAAAAAAACAACCCCATCAAAAAAGTGGACAAAAAATACAAAAACTTTTCAAAAGAAGACATTTATGCTGCCAATAAACATGAAGAAAAGCACATCATCACTAGTCATTAAAGAAACGCAAATCAAAATCACAATGAGATACCACTCACACCAATTAGAATGGTGATCATTTAAATGTCAGAAAATAATAGATGCTGGAAAGGATGTGGAGAAATAGGAACACTTTTACACTGTTGGTGGGAATGTAAATTAGTTCAACGATTATGGAAGACAGTGTGGCAATTCCTAGATCTAGACACAGAAATATCATTTGACCCAGCAATCCCATTACTGGGTATATACCCAAAGGATGATAAATTATTCTATTAATAAAGACATATGCACATGTATGTTTACTGCAGCACTATTCACAATAGCAAAGACTTGGAAGCAACCCAAATGCCCATCAACGTTAGACTGGATAAAGAAAATGTGGTACATATACACCATGGAATACTATACAGTCATAAAAAAGAATGAGTTCATGTCCTTTGCAGAGACATGGATGAAGATCAAAACCATCATTCAAAGCAAACCTAACACAGGAACAAAAAGCCAAACACTGCATGTTCTCACTCATAAGTGGGAGTTGAACAATGAGGAAAAAATGGACACAGGGAGGCGAAAATCACATACCAGGGCCTCTCTAGGGGTGGTGGGCAAGGAGAGGGAGAGCATTAGCACAAATACCTAATGCATATGGGGCTTAAAACCTGGATGACTAGTTGATGGGTGCAGCAAACCACCATGGCACATGTATACCCATGTAACAAACCTGCGTGTTCTGCACATGTATCCCAGAACATAAAGTATATTTAAAAAAAAGAAAATAAGATATTAAGATATCAGAGGTATATAAATAATATAAAATTATCCTTGTTTTTTCTGTTAAATTTTATGTATTTAATAAATTCATATATGAAATTACATGCTTCAAATACAAGGCAAATAGTCCAGTATTTAGAAAGCAGATTTGAATAGTAAATTTTAATCTTTAAACTTACTGCTCTTAAGTTACAACAGAACTAACATAAAGATATTATTATCCTTATTTTTTTCTAATTAGTTACAGTACAAATGACAGTGAACAGTTAATATAGAACAATCTGCAGTGAAATTTTCTAAGAACTCATTTTTCAGAGTAAATATTTTTTACATATTTTTGTTTGTATTTACATTACCAACCAAAATTTTCAAATCACTCTTTAAATTTTTCTATTGTTATTAGCATTAGCACAACCCCCTCAAAATGTAAAATTATATGCTGAAAGGATATTTAAAATATATCCCACAAAATTAATACAGTTGTTCACTCTTCATTCTCTGAGGAGGCCCAGTAAATTGCATTTCCATCCTCATTGAAATTCTGAATTCATTTGGAAATAAGACTATGGAGTAGAGCACATTGTACCACTGCATTACCATCATTAAGCCCATATTGAGGAGTGGAAATTAATTTCAAAGACAAATGGGTTTCCTTAATCCAAAATACCAGAATTATGCCAATTTAGCTTCTCAATCATGGCAGTGCTGGTTAGAAATAGGCAGATTTATAATAATAAAGGCAAAGAGAAGGCTGCACTAGGGCACTAGATCCAGGCACTAGAAGAGGAGAAAGTGGTGTGCTGTACATGTCCAGTTTGTGCTTCAAACCTAACAACTAGCTTGTGCCTTCCTTTTCATCCCTCCTCCCTGCAACTCCCTCTTCCAGGGAAAGAATGCCTGAAAATGGAGGGGGGACCAGGATCATTTTGCTAGTCTCTCTTTCTTTACTGAAAGTAAACATCAAGAGAAGAGAATTTACCACCCCTGCTCTATGCAATATATTTTTAAAGTTGAAATTCTAGGTTCTCACTAATTAAAAATCAAATTAATAAGTAGCCTATGTTTATTAGTTTTCTTTTTTCTCACTGTTCAGAATTAGTAGTTTTACTGCATCATGTGGGTCAAATTAAGCCAAAGAAACTATGAGTAACTACATAAGAAGAACCCAAAGAAGATAAGGAAATATAAAGTGTTATTAACCATAGTATAAGATAGTAAGTAGCAATATAAGCTTAAAAAGATTGACTTTTTCTTTTTTATAATGTCGGTACATATGACAGCAGGGACAAGCTTGCCATATTTTGTACCTGGAACATGTAACATTTAAACAATACCCTCTTCCATAAAACAAAATTATTTTTAGTAATAAATTATGATATGAAATAATTAACAATAGGAAAAAAATATTTTCTTTGAGGATTTTGAAAATTTGTTTTTGTTGAATTTTGTAAGTCTGTATCGATGTATATCATAAATATATGTATCTTATATATACATATATAATTATTCCTGGTAAAAAATTTAAAACTGTTAAACCAAAAAAAGAAAAAGTATTAATTTCTTTTCCTTCAAGTTCTGAAATACACGTGCAGGATGTGCAGGTTTCTTACATAGGTAAATGTGTGCCATGCTGGCTTGTTGCACAGATTATTTCATCACCTAGGTATTAAGCCCAGCATCCATCAGATCTTCTGTCTGATGCTCTCCCTCCTCTCTCCCCTCCAACAGGCCTCAGTGTGTGTTGTTCACCTCCATGTGACCATGTATACTCATTGTTCAGCTGCCACTTACCTGTGAAAACACTAAGTGTTTGGTTTTCTATTCCTGTGCTAGTTTTCTGAGGATAATGGCTTCCAACTCCATCCATGTCCCTGCAAAGGACATGATCTCATTCCTTTTTATGGCTGCACAATATTCCATGGTATATATGTACCACATTTTCTTTATCCGGTCTATCATTAATGGGCAATTGGGTTGCTTCCATGTATTTGCTATTGTGAACAGTGGTGCTCTGAACTTACGCATGCATGTATCTTTACAATAGACTGATTTTTATTCCTTTGGATACATACCCACCAATGGGATTGCTGGGTCAAATAGTATTTCTGCCTCTAGATCTTTGAGGAATTGCCACACTGTCTTCCACAATGGTTGAACTGATTTATACTCCCACTAACTGATTCCTAGTTTTAATTTAATTAATGGTTTTCTGACAAACTAAGGGAAATCTTATACACTGATCTGTGTCTTTATTCATTTTTTCTGCTATAACAAAAATACCTGCTACAGGGTTATTTATAAACAAAAGAAATTTTTTTTTTACTGTATCTTTTATTTATATTGTACTTTAAGTTCTGGGTACATGTACAGAACATGCATGTTTGTTACATAGGTATACACGTGTCATGGTGGTTTGCTGCATCCATTACCCTGTCATCTACATTAGGTATTTCTCCTAATGCTATCCCTCCCCTATCTCCCACCCTCTTCTATCCTTCCCCTTAGACCCCCACACCCTGAGAGGCCCCAGTGTGTGATGTTCCCGTGTCCATATGTTCTCACTGTTCAACACACACTTATGAGAACAAATGGTGTTTGGTTTTCTGTTCTTTTGTTACTTTGCTGAGAATGATGGTTTCCAGCTTTATCCATATCCCTGAAAAGGACATGAACTCATCCTTTTTATGGTTGCATAGTATTCCATGGTGTATATATGCCACATTTTCTTTATCCAGTCTATCTTTGATGGGCATTTGGGTTGGTTCCAAGTCTTTGCTATTGTGAACAGTGCTGCAATAAACATATGTGTGCATGTGTCTTTATAAGAGAATGATTTATAATCCTTTGGGCATATACCCAGTAATAGATTGCTGCATCAAATGGTATTTCTAGTTCTAGAACCTGAAGGAATTGCCACACTGTCTTCCACAGTGGTTGAACTCATTTACACTCCCACCGACAGTATAAAAGTGTTCTTATTTCTCCTCATCCTCTCCAGCATCTGTTGTCTCCTCATTTTTTAATGATTGCCATTCTAACAGGTAAGAGATGGTATCTCAATGTAGTTTTGATTTACCTTTCTCTAAGGACCAGTAATGATGAGTTTTTTTGTATGTTTGTTGGCCGCATAAATGTCTTCTCCTGAAAAGTGTCTGTTCGTATCCTTTGCCCACTTTTTGATGGAGTTGTTTGTTTTGTTCTTATAAATTTGTTTAAGTTCTTTGTAGATTCTGGATATTAGCCCTATGCCAGATGGGTAGCTTGCAAAAAATTTTTCCCATTCTGTTGGTTGCCAGTTCAGTCTAATGATAGTTTCTTCTGCTGTGCAGAAGTTCCTCAGTTTAATTAGATCCCATTTGTCTACTTTGGCTTTTGCTGCCATTGCTTTTGGTGTTTTAGTCATGAAGTCCTTGTCCATGCCTATGTTCTGAATGGTATTGTCTAGGTTTTCTGCTAGGGTTTTTATGGTGTTAGGTCTTACATTTAAATCTTTTGTCCATCTTGAGTTAATTTTGGTGTAAGGTGTAAGTGAAGTATCCAGTTTCAGCTTTCTGCATATGGCTAGCCAGTTTTCCCAACACCATTTATTAAATAGGGAATCCTTTCCCCATTGCTTGGTTTTGTCAGGTTTATCAAAGATCCGATGGTTGGAGATGTGTAGCATGATTTCTGAGACCTCTGTCTGTTCCATTGGTCTATATTTCTGTTTTGATAGCAATACTATGCTGTTTTAATTATTATAGACTTGTAGTATAGTTTGAAGTCAGGACTCAGGTAGCATGGTGCCTCTAGCTTTGTGTTTTTTGTTTGTTCATCTGTTTGTTTGGTTTCTGGGTTTTGTTTTTCGTTTTTTTTTTTTTTTTTTTTTTTTTTTTTTTTTTTTTTTTTTTTTTTTTTTTTTTTTTTTTTTTTTTTTNTTTTTGGCTTAGCATTCTCTTGGCTATGCGGGCTCTTTTTTGGTTCCATAGGAAGTTTAAGGTGGTTTTTTTCCAATTCTGTGAAGAAAGTCAATGGTAGCTTGATGAGGATAGCCTTGAATCTATAAATTACTTTGGGCAGTATGGCCATTTTCACAATATTCACTCCTCCTAACCATGAACATGGAATGTTTTTCCATCTGTTTGTATCCTTATTTCCTCGAGCAGTAGTTTGTAGTTCTCCTTGAAGAGGTCCTTCACATCCTTTTAGTTGTATTCCTAGGTATTTTATTCTCTTTGTATCAATTGTGAATGGAAGTTCACTCATGATTTGGCTCTCTGTCTGTTATTGGTGTATAGGAATGCTTGTGATTTTTGCACACTGATTTTGTATCGTGAGATTGCTGAAGTTGCTTATCAGCTGAAGGAGATTTTGGCCTGAGACAATGGGGTCTTCTAAATATACAATCATGGCATCTGCAAATACAGACAATTTGACTTCCTCTTTTCCTAATTGAATACTCTTTATTTCTATTTCTTGCCTGATGGTCCTGGCCAGAACTTCCAATACTGTGTTGAATATGAGTGGTGAGAGAGGGTAACCTTGTCTTGTGCCAGTTTTGAAAGGGAATGCTTCCAGTTTTTGCCCATTCAGTATGATATTTGCTGTGTGTTTGTCATAAACAGCTCTTATTTTGAAATATGTTCCACCTATACCTAGTTTATTGAGAATTACCAGAATAAAAACAGTTGAATTTTGTTGAAGGTGTTCTCTGCATCTATTGAGACAATTATGTGGTTTTTGTCTTTGGTTCTGTTTATGCAATGGATGTGTTTATAGATTTGCAATATGTTGAACCAGCCTCATATTCCAGTGATGAAGCTGACTTGATCATGATGGATGAGATTTTTGATGTGCTTTTGGATTCAGTTTGCCAGTATTTTATTGAGGATTTTTGCATCAATGTTCTTCATGGATACTGGCTTGAAATTTTCTTTTAGTTGTGTTTCTGCCATGTTTTGGTATCAGGATGATGTTGGTCCCATAAAATGAGTTAGGGAGGATTCCTTTTTTTTGGTATTGTTTGAAATAATTTCAGGAGGAATAATACCAGATCCTCTTTGTACCTCTGGTTGAATTCAGCTGTGAGCCCATCTGGTCCTGGACTTTTTTTTTTTGGTTGGTAGACTATTAATTCCTGCCTCAGTTTCAGACCTTGTTATTGGTTTATTCAAGGAAATGTATTTTTTCACATTCTGGAGACTGGGAAGTCAAGATAAAGGCATCTCCATCTGTGAGGACTTCTCTGCTTTCAAGATGACACTTTGAAGCTGCATCCTCTGTAGTGAAAAAATACTGTGTCCTTCTGTGGCAGAAGGGTTGGAAGGGAAAGAACAACTCAAATGCTGTGTGAAGCTTCCTTTATGAGAAACTTCATCCCATTCTGAAGGAAGAGACTCATAGTCTGATTACCATCTTAAAGACCTTACCTCTTAATACTATTACATTGTCCATTAAGTTGGAACATCTGTATTTTGAAGGGGACGCATTCAAACCATAGCAACATGTCACAATAATAAATACTAGCAATACTGTGTTTAACAATGACTTCATGGATATGAATCTTACTCACATATTCATGTTCAGTATATCTCAGCTTTTGTCAATCTATCTTTACTCATAGCTGATTGGAGAAAAAGACTCTTTTATTGATGCCAATTTTGAAAAGTTTCAGTGAAGCAACAGATGCACAAATAGGAAAAGTGTTAAGTTGAGTAAAAATATATGAAAATCCTGTTTCACACCAAATTTCAGAACTTGTAATATTACTGAATGCCTTACTTTTTTAGAATTAATTTTGGAAGCTTTCAAATGGCTTCATACTTGAAAAAAATTACTAAAACATCTTCACCAGAAAATTCATCCTAAATTTCAGTTATATGTCATTAACAACTTCTAACATTTTCATCCTGCAAAAATCAGAGCAAAAGACTAAATAATGATAAACCCTGACATTATTTGATCCAATTTTCTAGCACAAATACCCAGTTTTTGCTGGCAATAACTACATTTGACTTTGTCATCTTTATTTTTTCTGACAATGTAAGAACACCTTCTGTCATTTTTCCTGGAATTTTTCAAAATTTGTGTCTTTTCTTTAATTTGTGTCTTTTCTTTATGTAAACATCCATCCATTTGTTACATTTTATTGTTCCATGACTAGTATTATTTATAGTTTTTTGTACTAAGAATCATCAAGGAGCCATTTTAGAGACAATTTTTCACTCTTCAAACCTAACTGTATTCATCTACGAACATTTTTGTGGTCACATAGAATGGCAGAATTGAAGTAACTGAAGCTCTGTGTGTTTGATTTACAATCAGTGTCATTGTTTCCTCCCAATGTTTTAACATAGGAATACCTACCACTATATAATTGGACATACTAGCAGTAACCAAAGGTAGTTCAAATGTTTCTGAACCATTATAAACTTATTTTGGAAACCAGTACAAGTAGTCAAATACTTATATTTTTGGGGCATTTTATATTATTTTTTCCTGAATTAACAATGTGATTAAAATGTTAATAATACAAATCTACTTATTTTAGCCAGGCACGGTGGCTCACGCCTCTAATCCTAGCACTTTGGGGGGCTGAGGCCAGCAGATCACTTGAGGTCAGGAGTTTGAGACCAGCCTGGCCAATATGGTGAAACCCCGTCTCAACTACAAATACAAAAATTAGCCAAGTGTAGTGGCAGGCGCCTGTAATCCCAGCTACTCAGGAGGCTGAGGCAGGAGAGCTGACTGAACCTGGGAGGCAGAGGTTGCAGTGAGCTGAGATCATGCTGCTGCACTCTAGCCTGGGCAACAGAGTGAGACTCCATTTCCAAAAATAAAACCTAATTCTTTTAAGCGTATACATTTTAAATATATTTAACACATAAAACGAAAACATTAACCACAGCAATTATTAAAAGTGAAGGTTAGCACACTGTTTCTTTATAGATCTAGACAGTAAATAGTTTAGTCTTTTTGTTAGCCAAGAGGCAAAACTGAAGATATTTTATAAGTACTTATCTCACAAGAGGAAGAAAATTTTGCACAAATTATTTTTAGGCTATATTCTGGATTTGGTCCATAGACTACAGTTTCCAACCCCTCCCTGAGTTAAAGCTTACCAAAAAAAAAAAAAAAAGGGAATTTGGTGGGATAAATATTTTAATTGAAATATTTTCATTATAGTAATTGACGTTGTTTAGAATTATCAGCATGTTAATTACTTAAAATGTAGACTTCTCTATTATTACTTTTAAATTATCTACAGATAATGTAATACCTCTTATTACTCACAATGAAATTACTCCTGTTGGTTGTCACTACACATAAATAGAATAGTAATAAATGGGGAATGAAAAGTAGCTTTTTCAAAACATTTTCTCCATAGAGTATGGTTTTCTCTCTTTTGTCCCTTGGTGGGCCAATGTCTCGTTTTGTTTTTATTAACATGGTGTATAGTAAACTATAAATGAAGGACTATAAATGTCAGAAAAATCACAACTTAAAAATTAGGCATCCTATTTTTTCCCCATCTGCTGTGATTCAGTTCAGTAAACTTAGAATGTGAGTGCTTATTTCACCTCTAAATAATCCATTATCACTATACAAAATGTCAGGAAGTAGAATATCCAACAGTTGCAGATAACCTACTTTCACTAAACAACCTTTATTTTAAATTGTTTTACGATAGGATTCAATAAGTGTTAAATAACTTAGTTCCCTGCCTATTGTTTGCTGGCAGTGACATCATTACAAAATGTCCATTAGTCTACAGTATTTTTTTAAAAAAATATAAAACCTGGACAATACCTATGACATTAAAAGAAAAGAGAAAACAGATAACTTTTAAGTCCTTTTTCCCTCTGATATTCTATGACATTTCCTTTTAATTTCGTCAACTGGCAATTTCAAGAACCAATTGTTAGTATAATATTTGGTTATAAAGCATTCATGTTGTCACAGAGAAGCAAAATGGTAAGAAATTAAAAGCAAAACACATAACAAAATTTGGAAGTCAGATTAGATCAAGGAAACTAGTTGGTCTATTTGAATGTCCAAAAATCAAACATGGCAAATATGGTCTTTTAGGACAAGTAAATGGATTGACTTTTTCATAGAATACAACCTAACAATGAAAGGTTTAGGAGTAGACCTTTAGTCTACTAATAGCCTAGGCAGTCTTATTTGACTAGTATCCCTTGTAGGGATGAAAACCCCTAATTGCCTAGTATTAAGGAATTTTTCTCATTATGATTCAGGGCATTAGACTTTTTGAATATGCTCAATAGCTACCTTAAGAGACACCTTCCTATATGAAATTCAGTTTTGATATGATAAATAAAATTCATTAAGATACTGAGGCACTTCACAGGAAAAGAAGGTTACCATTGGCTATTCACAGAATATAGAGATGTATTACTAAGTCAACTGTTTGTCAAATTACTTGTATATTAAGCAAAACTGGACTTGAGTTTTAGGACACCTCAAGAATATTTGAAAATTTGGCTACTTTAAAAAATATGTTGCAGGTATAAAATACAAGATTCAAAGTCATACAAAGTAAGACTATAAGAGTTTAGAATGTTTTAAAAAATGTAACAATGATTTAAAATCTAAAACTGATCCCTGATCTTTTAGCCTCAGCTAAAAATGACCCTAAGCCAGGAATGTAAACTTCAGCCTGCAGGCCAAATCTGCCTACGTCCTGTTTCTGGAAATAAAAACCAGGGAACACAGCCCATTTATTTTCATATTATCTCTGGTTGCATTTAATCCCTAATGATGGAGTTGAGTAGTTACAACAAAGAATTTATGACCCCTAAGTATTTACTCCCTGGCCCTTCACAGAAAAGTTTACTGTTCCCTGGCCTAAAAACACATCCAACTTCAAAAGAGAATAAACATTACAATGATGTTAAAGAAGAAAGTAGAAAAAACTAATTTGAAATCCTTAAACTGTAAATATATGACATTCTTGACACATACATTAACTATAAAAGTGGTATTTGTTTCCTAATGGCAAAAGAAAACCAGACTCTAAATCCAGATACAGTTAAGCCTCATTTTTATGTTCTTAGATCCATCTATTCTGTTCCCCTCTAAGAATCAACTCTCCTAGTCAGAAACTAATCAGTGCCTCAAACCCAACTCTCCATTCTAAATTTTTGCTTCCCAGTAAAATTAGTTATAAAACTATTTCAAGGTTTTCCATTCCCTACAACATTGGAAATTTCCTATATCTGAAGTTCCCTCTCTGTGGTGAATCATAATAATAATATGCTCTGAATAATTTGTTTGCTGCAGTATAGCAGTGTGGTAGCCAGGATCCAAACTGTTCCAAAAAGTTGAGAAAATATAAGCCAAGTCTGAGAGTACCCAAAGGGATAGATATGCTAGCTGCAGCTGTCTTCAAAACAATTGAGAGACATAATTTTGGTTTTATAAGGTAAGTAAATATGACTAATAAACTTAAGACTCTTGCATAAGATCCTACTTTATACTCACAAGCACCCTCATGGGGGACTGAAAGGCGAAATCCTGCCAAACTTGTTGGACATTCAAATACTTTACTCATAACACGATTTTGCTATTTAGAACTCTTCTGGATCCCACCAAAGAGGCACTTCCCTCTGAGAACTCAAATGAAATTTGTTTTCATCCATGTCTGGGAATGAATTCAGCCCAGGAACTAAAGTAACTGGGTTAAGAGGCAGACATGCTTGGCTGGCTTTATATGCCATAGCTATGAAATGATAACAACTGGAAAGCTGAGAGCAACTAAAATAATGCCCAACCAATAACCAACAAACCTTAGTTGGTGCCATAAATTTATTAGAACCAATAAATCAGAAAGATGATGATGTACATATCAAGGGACAATATTATTAACACCTACCTTATTGGGTGAGGGTGGAGGTCATATTAATTTTTAGCCAACACAGGAAAATAATATAAGCTAAGATTACGTATTAAAAGTATAATAGAAGAACTGAGGACAGGTAAAATGAACTCTCCTTGCTTCTTTGTGCACCTACAGTGTTCTTTATTTTCCTGCATCAAGTGCCTTATTTTATTTTTGAGAATGAATCTCACTCTCTCACCCAGGCTGGAGTGCTGTAGCCCAATCTCAGCTCACAGCAACCTCCATCTCCTAGGTTCAAGAGATCCTCCTTCCTCAGCCTCCCGAGTAGCTGGGATTACAGGCATCCACCACCTCACCTGGCTAGTTGTATTGTTTCTTATTTTTAGTAGAGACAGGGTTTCACCATGTTGGTCAGGCTAGTCTCAAACTCCTGACCTTAGGTGATCCACCTGCCTCAGCCTCTCAAAGTGCTGGGATTATAGGCATGAGCCACCATGCCAGGCCTTTACCATTTTGCAGAGAACAGAAATATGCTGGGCTTCAATAACCACATGTTCTTCTGTCTAAAAGCCAATCTTGACTCTGTTCATTCTGTCTCATCATCTTTCTTCTTCTTCTGCTAGTACTAAATCTTAAAAGAAGCTTTTTAAAAGCTCTGAAGCCGATGGAGCCAGCTATCATAATGTAGCATATATCTACGTTGCAATTAATTTTCACTGAAATTGTATTTTGGTAGTATTTTATTTTAGTCTGTCATAAATTTTGAGTGACATCATAATAGGATTTTTGCTATTATATAAGTGATATAGGCTTATTATGAAATTCTTAAAGATTCTGATAGAGAAATAAAAATCAACTGTAATTTCCCCCACCTAGACACCAAAACATAAATGCTTTTAACATATGCCCTTTCAGATATGTATATCCATTAAATATCATTTTGTAGCCTATAATTTATTTGTAAAATATTTTAGTAGTATCTTTTAAAAATCAGCATTTCATTTTTACATGAACACTCAATGAGTATATAATAATCTGTAATATTCAATCCCTTGTTAGGTATTTATATTTTTTCTAAATTTTGCTGTATACACAATGTTAAGATGGCCGAATAGGAGCAGCTTCAGTCTGCAGCTCCCAGCAAGAGCAAGCCAGAAGGTGAGTGATCTCCACATTTCCAACTGAGGCACCAGGTTCAATCCAATGGGACTGGTTAGACAATGAGTGTAGCCAAAGGAGGGCAAATGGAAGCAGGATGAGGCATCACCTCACCCAGGAAGAGAAAGGGACCAGAGAGCTCCTCTCCTAGCCAAGGGAAGCCATTAGGGACTTCTTCAGATACTCCAGCACTTTGGCTCAGGTACTTCACTTTTCCCATGGTCTTCACAACCCGCAGACCAGGAGATTCCCTCTGGTGCCTACAACACCAGTGCCCCAGGTTTCCAGCACAAAACTGGGTGGCTGTTTTAGCCACAGCAATTTTTTCTCTCATAACACAATGGTGCCTGGAACCCCAGCAAGACAGAACCACTCATTCCCCTGAAATAAAGGGGGCTGAAGCCAAGGAGCCAAATGATCTGGCTTGGTGGGTCGCACCCCAATGAACACCAGCAAAGTAGGATCCACTGGCTTGAAATTCTTGCAGCCAGCACAGCAGTATAAGATCAACCTAGGAGGTTCCAGCTCTGTAGGGGAGGCTCAGATAGGCAGTTTTAACCTCACATGTATAAACAAAGTTGCCAGAAAATTTACACAGCAACTGGGCAGAGACCATAGCAGCTCGGCAAGGACTGTGCAGGCACTGTGACTAGACTCCCTTCTTGCTGGACAGGGCATCTCTTAAAAAAAGGCATCAGCCTGTCAGGGACATATAACTAAGGCCCCCACCTTCCTGGGACAGAGCACCTGGGGAAAGGGTCATTTGTGGGTTCCAATTTAAGTCAGCAGACTTAAATGTCCCTGTCCAGCAGCTCTGAAGGGAGCAATGGATCTCCAAGCACAGCACATGAGCTCTGATAGGGGACAGACAACTGCCTCCTCAAGTGGATCCTTGACCTCTGTTTATCCTAAGAGACACAACATACTGGCTGACATCTGGCAGGTACCCTTCTGGGATGAGGCTACCAGAGGAAGAAACAGGCAGCAATCTTTGCTGTTCTGCAGCCCCTATGGGTGAATCCCAGGCAAGCAGGGTCTAGAGTGAACCTCCAGCAGACCTGCAGTAGAGGGAACTGTCTATTAGAAGGAAAACTAAAAAACAAAAAGCAAGAGCTTCAACATCAACAGAAAGAACATCCACTCAAAGACCCTATCCAAAAAGTCACCAACCACAAAGACTAATGGTAGATAAATCCATGAAGATGGGAAGAAACCAGTGCAAAAAGGCTGAAATTGCCAAAAACCAGAACTCCTCTTCTCCTCCAAGGAATCACAACTTCTCACCAGCTAGGGAACAAAACTGGATGGAGAATGAGTTTGATGAATTAACAGAAGCAGGCTTCAGAAAGTTGGTAATAACAAAATTTTCCAAGCTAAAAGAGCACGTTCTAACCTAATGCAAGGAAGCTAAGAACCTTGAAAAAAGGTTAGACGAAATGCTAACTAGAATAACAAGCATAGAGAAAAACATAAATGACATGATGGCGCTGAAAGCACAGCACAAGAACTTTGTGAAGCATACCCAGGTTTCTGTAGCCAAATTGATCAAGCGGAAGAAAGGTTATCAGAGATTGAAGATCAATTCAATAAAGTAAAGTGAAAAGGCAAGATTAGAGAAAAAAGAGTGAAAAGAAATGAGCAAGCCTTCAAGGTATATGGGCCCTATGTGAAAAGATCAAATGTACATTTTATCAGTGTACCTGAATGTGATGGGAAAAGTGAAACCAAGCTGAAAAACACTCTTTAGGATATTACCCAGGAGAACTTCCCCAACCTAGCAAGGCAGGCCAACATTCAAATTCAGGAAATACAGAGAACACCACAAAGATATTCCTCAAGAAGAGCAACCCCAAAGCACAGAATTGTCAGATTCACCAGGTTTGAAATGAAGGAAAAAATGCTAGGGACACCCAGAGAGAAAGATCAGGTTACCCACAAAGGAAAGCCCATCAGATGCACAGCAGATCTCCTGGAAGAAAGCCTACTAGCCAGAAGGGAGTGGGGGCCAATATTCAACATTTTTAAAGAAAGTAATTTTCAACACAGAATTTCATATCCAGCCAAACTAAGCTTCATAAGTGAAGGAAAAATAAAATCCTCTTCAGACAAGCAACTGCTAAGAGATTTCATCACCACCAGGCCTGCTTTTCAAGAGCTCCTGAAGGAAGCCCTAAACATGGAAAGGAAAAACCAGTACCAGCCACTGCAAAAACATACCAAATTGTAAAAACCATTGACACTATGAAGAAACTTTATCAACTAATGGGCAAAACAACCAGCTAGCATCAAAACAGCAGGATCAAATTCACATATAACAATATTAACTTTAGATGCAAATGGACTAAATGCCCCAATCAAAAGACACAGAATGGCAAATAGGGTAGAGTCAAGACCCATCAGTATGCTCTATTAAGTACCCCATCTCACTTGCAAAGACATACAAGGGCTCCAAATAAAGGGATGCAGGAAGATTTACCAAGCAAATCAAGAGAAAAAAAAAGAAAAGCAGAGGTTGCAATGCTAGTCTCTGATAAAACAGACTTTAAACCAACAAAGATCAAAAGAGACAAAGAGGGGCATTACTTAATGGTAAAAGGATCAATGCTGTAAGAAGAGCTAATGATCCTATATATGCACCCAATACAGGAGCACCCAGATACATAAAGCAAATTCTTAATGACCTACAAAGAGACTTAGACTCCCACACAAAAATAGTGGGAGAATTTAACACCCCACTGTCAATATTGGATCGAGACAGAAAATTAACAAGAATATCCAGGACTTGAACTCATATGTGGACCAAGTGGTCCTAATAGACATTATCAGAACTCTCCACCCTGAATTCACAGAATATACATTTTTCTCAGCACCACATTGCACTTACTCTAAAATTAGCAACATAGTTGGAAGTAAATCACTCCTCAGCAAATGCAAAAGAATGAAAATCATAACATTTTCTCAGACCATAATGCAATTAAATTAGAACTCAGGATTAAGAAGCTCAATCAAAACCGCATAACTACATGGAAGCTGAACAACCTGCTCCTGAATAACTACTTGATATATAATAAAATGAAGGCAGAAATAAAGATGTTCTTTGAAACAAACGAGAATGAAGACACAACATACTAGAATCTCTAGGACACATTTAAAGCAGTGTCTAGAGTGAAATTTATAGTACTAAATGCCCACATGAGAAGTGAAGAAAGATCTAAAATTAATACCCTAACACCACCGTTAAAAGAACTACAGGAGCAAGATCAAACAAATTCAAAAGCTAGCAGAGGACAAGAAATAACTAAGATCAGAGCAGAACTAAAGGAAATAGACACAATCTTCCATAAATCCAGGAGGTAGTTTTTTGAAATGATCAACAAAATAGATAGACCACTAGCCAGAGTAATAAAAAAGAGAGACCCCTCCTCCTTCCCCCCCCTTTCTTCTTCTTCTTCTTCTTCTTCTTCTTCTTCTTCATGGAGGATGAGGGTTGGGGGTCTTATTAACTGACATTTCAGTTTTCTTCTATTTCTAGCTTTCTATGATTGTTTCAGAAAAGGAATGGAGAAAAAATTGAAAATACCCAAAACTTTGTGACTTTCTACAAATTATCTGAAGTGTTTTCTCTCTCTCTCTTATAGAAGTTTCAAATTAAATTAGAAATTATTAAGACTCTACCATGCCAAGTAAGAAATGCTCATAAAGCTAAAGCACAGGTTTTCCCCAGTGCCAAAGCACAAGAAAATAATCAGTTGCATTCCAATTTTAAACCTCTACTTCTCAAAGATAACTCACTTTCATTTTCTGAATTCATACATACTATTTTTTGCTACTCCCAAAAAACTGACAGGAAACAAATTAGTTCATCAAAATATACCTTTCAATAATATGAGAATTCCCAGAGCAAAGTCTGAAAATAAATGAAAACTTAATGAACTGTCCATAAAGACATGTAATTTAGTTTATGAAAATAACAGTAATCATTAAAAACAATAAAATTGTCTGGACTTTTCCTGCTATAAAAACATACATTTAAACTATCACAACAAAACATCTCTCCGATCTTTTACTTAGTGTTTTCTAAGTGTATATTCTGAAGTTCACTTTTGTTGTATTTTTACATTTATTTTATAGGACAAACTCATCACTGTAGAGTGCTATCTAGAGAATTTCAGAAAGTACTGGTGAAAATATATTTTGTTTGCAAATGTAAATTTTTAAAAGCATATAAAACAAAAATTATGTGTAAAACTAAAATGTACAAAATTCCTTAAGTTTCTTACGTCTCCTGCTTGAAAGACTTCTCATTGGAAATAGAGACAATTCTAAACATGAGATATTGATTCAAGACAATACTGATAGCATGGCTTAAGTGTACATAATACCTTTTGTTTTCCCTCAGATGTGGCAGCCAAAAAAGCTCAGCAGTCTCATAAAATATCACTTGAGAGGGCCTTAAGGCCCACTGGGAAACGGCCCATAATAATAAATAGATTCACCAGAGAATTAGCTGCAACGACCTTTTCAATCAGAGAAGTTTCTAACACTTTTTATTTACTTTTTTGTTGCTATACTAGGAACTTTAGATCCATTCTATTTCTGATGAATCTTAACGATAAGTATCAATGGTCACATTTGTTGAACAAAATACTTTCAACTGATCCTTATTAAAGTCTGGGGAGAGCTAGGTACAATGGCTTATGCTTGTAACAGCTACTCGGTAGGCATGATCCTCATGGGAGGATGCCTTGAGTCAAGGAGTTCAGGACTGCAGTGGGCTATGTTCACACCACTGCACTCCAGCTTGGGTAACAGAGCAAGACCTCATCTCCCAACAAAACCAAACAACGCAAAACAACTGTAGAGACAGAGAAAGTAGATATTTCCATTTCACACCTAGTAAAACTAAGGCTCTGAAACATTGAGTCACTTGTACAAGAACTTTTAGAAACTAAGAAGGATATGTAGGAATAGAAGTCAGACTCTAAGTACTTATAGCTAGTCTACATATAGAGACATAATTCATTAATTTTGATACTGCTTATGACAGAATTTATTATGCTGGACAGATCTGGGATGCTATACCTGAAGACTCATTCTGAAGTTCCACAGAGGCCTTTATCCTCAAATCATTATATATACAAAGCATTCCTAAAATAAACATCCTTTCAGCAGATTATCTAACTTGAGTCTGGCATTTGTACCTTAATTTTTAGGGCTTATTACATTATCAATCTCTCTCATTTTGTCATTAAAACTGAGGCACTGCCTATTCCAATATTGGTCTCTCCAGTGTCTAGGATGCTTGCCAATTAAACCCTACAAGAAGAGTTGTCTAAGGAAGGCTTTCTATAAAAGCAGCATCATCTTTCCTTTCACTCCTATATTATCCCATTCCAACATTGCTATAAAGAACTAAGACTGTATAGTTTATAAAGGATTGACTGTATAGTTTATAAAGGATTGACTTAATTGACTCACAGTTTGACAGGCTGTATAGGCGGCATAGCAGTGGAGGCCTCAGCAAACTGACAGTCATGGCAGTAGGCAAAGGGGAAGCAAGCACGTCTTTCTATGGCAGAAAAGAAGACAGAGAGTGAAGGGGACATGCTATACACTTTTAAACAACCAGGTCTTGTGAAAACTCACATACTATCACAAGAATACCAAGGGGGAAGTCTGCGCTCATGATACAATCACTTCCCAACAGGTCCCTCTAAAAAGACTGGGAATTAAAATTTGACATGGGATTTGGGTGGGGACACAGAGCCAAACCATATCAACTCCTAGGTTTACATTATGTATCTTTCCCATCACTGGATGTAACTTACTTTGTAGTTTAATATGGTTTCACAATATGAATCCCTGAGTGTCAAGTATTTAAAAGTTACTACTGAAAATTGCAGGGCTCCAATTATTAGTGTGATTTTCTTCATGAACAAGTTCCTAGATGTGACCTAGAAGTGGGGCAGCACACCAATATTTGTTCTGTCTCAATAGAAGAGGTATCAATTTATCAAAAAAAGGATTGCATATCAACCACAAGCCCAAAAATATAATGAATTTCGATCAAAATTCTACAAGTAATTACTAAAGAAGTAGTTGTTTTAAGATTAAGGTGATAATTCCATTGATCAGCAAAATGTAACAAATGTGATATACTGGACTTTAGGCTAGACATCTGATCTAGTCTCTTATGGTATACTTATAACAAAATTGAGAAAACATGGAATATGTAGTTTTAACAGAATATCACAAAAATCCTGGTAAATGGGTCTGTGTCAATCTAAAAAATGTTTTCTTAAAATATATATTTCTACAGCTGCATTGATAGGAGTAGTGTCTAAAATAAAGGATGTGAGAGAAAAAAAAGTGATGTTGGCAAGATGGCTGACTAGAGGCATCTGGCTTTCATTCCTCCTTCTTCACCCCCACATACACAGAAAAAGAACCAAGGCAAGGCAGCAAATAAACAGCTATCATTTGACTGTAGCACAGTGAGCTAGTGGAGATGCATCTGTGATGACTTGAAGCCCACAAGGTTGGGATGGAGGTACCTGTCACTGTAGCTTGATTTCTTCCACCTGGATCAGCCTAGAGTCATGAGAGACTTGCCATTCCACCAGCTCCCACTACTACTTCAAAAACCTATAGTTCTTACTACAGGAAAATCCCAGAGTCCTTGAAAGCCATGAGCCTTGTTTGGGAGCTGCTATGAATTTATGCAGCTGCCTCACTCTAGATTAGGAGCACAAGATAAGCGCTTCCCATCTTCTACCCACTCTCTATGAGCCAAGCTGCTGCAGCACAGCACCATCTTGAGACCAGAGCCCCTTCTGGAGTGTGCCATGTTCTGGAGGCTAATAGCCACTGCATCTCTCCTACCCTGGGACCAGGATCAACTGTGACTCTGATCCTGCACAGCAGGAAAAGCAATCCTTGCTGCCTGCACTTTCAGCTAGAGGAACAATTGGGCAGTCCTACCTAGGGCGAACCTATCCTTGAGCAGGCCAAAGCACTGCATGAGGACCTCCCCAAAACTGGAGAGATCTTTGAGCTACTGAGCAGCTGACACACCCCTGAATTGGCAGAGTGGCTAAACACCTGCATCCAGTGCCTGAAAAACAGCTCCATGGTTCCCCAACACCATGCAGACATGCCCCAGTCCTGTGCAATGGCTACATACTCATGCTCAGGTCCTCAGAAAATGCCCACGGGCCATCCCAGACAGACATGCCTCCAGACCAGCTGAACAGCCATAAGTCTCAATCTCTGACAGAAGAAACAGCCCTGGGGCCACAACCCCAGTGAGTCGGACCCCAAGCTGGCCAACCCAATATGTGCATGCATGCAATTCTCAACCTGAGAAATAGCTTACTGAGTGTACTCCAGCAAAACTGTGCCATTGTCACTTCAAACTCTCAGAGTCTAGGACACTGAGACACTGGAAATGTCACTAGCATATATTACAGCTGAGGAAACTGCACAGAGACAACTCTATTGTATACACCTAGAACCAAAGCCAATGCACACTTCATTCAAACGAAACCCCAAGATCCATCTGTATGAATAAGTCTTCCCTTACAAAACCTATTCTACGAAATCAGAAGAGGTGACTTTTCCACCAGATGCATAGAAATCAATGTATGAACCCATAAAACATGAAAAAATAAGGAAAAGTACAACATAGCAACTCAAAAAGAATGCAGTAATTCTCCAGTAATAGGCCTCAATCATAAAGAAATACATAAAATGCCAGAAAAAAAATCAAATAACATTTTTAAGGTGACTCCATGAAATATAGGAGGATACAGACAGACAATTCAACAAAATCAGGACAATAATGAATTGTTTGAATGAGAAATTCAACAAGGAGATAGGTATTATTTAAAAAGGAGCCAAACAGAAATCCTACCACTGAATAATTCACTGAACCTGAAGACAGGTAGACAAGTATTTTGAATTAATCAGGTAGAAAAAAACATGAGGAATATAAAAGAATGAAGAAAGCTCATAGGATTTATACAACACCCTAAAGTGAACAAATGTTCACAAATATGAATATTCCAAAAAGAGAAGGGAAAAGCTGTAGCAAACATACTTAATAAAATAATAGCTCAAAATGTCTCAAGTAGAAAGAAATGGACATCCAAACCCAGGAAGCTAAAAGTCCCAAATAGATTCAACTGAAAGAGGTCCTCTCTGAGACAATTATAGTCAAATTGTCACAAGTCTGACAGAGAATGTTTAAAACAGCAAAAGTATCAAGTGACATACAAGGGAATCCCCATTAGAAGAACAGAAGAATTTGCAGAAATAGATATTCTTATGTGAAACCAAAGATTCTTCAAACCCAAAGCTATAAAAAGAGACAAAGATAGACATTATATAACAATCATATCAATTCAGCAAGTGAATATAACAAATGTAAATATATATGTACCCAATACAAGAGCACCCATATCTATACAATAAATATTATTCAATGTAAAGGGAGAGATAGACCCCAATAGAATATTGGGAATTCCAACACCCCACTCTCGGCATTGGGCAGGTTATCTAGACAGATCATCAATGGCACAGATTTAAACTGTGCCATATTTTACATTTTACACAACAGCTGCAAAATACACATTTTTATTAGTACATGGAATATTTTCCAGGACTGACAATTTGTGAGAAAACAAAATAAATCTCAGAAGTATTTTTAAACCAAAATCATGTCAAGTATCTCATATGACCACAATGGAAGCAACTAGAAATAAATGACAGGGGGAATATTTGAAACTATACAAATATGAGAAAATTAAATATGCTCTTGAGTGATCAGTGGGTGAAGGAAGAAATTAAGAAAGAAAAACAATTCCTTAAAACAAATGAAAATAAAAAACAACATACCAAGACTTACAGGACCCAGCAAAATCAGTATGAAGAAGCAAGTTTTTAGCAATAAAGATCTAAATCAAAAAAATAGAAAGATTTCAAATAAATAACCTTACAATGCATCTCAAGGAAATAAAACATCAAGAACAAGCTAAACACAAATTATTAGAAGAAATATCAGAGCAGAAATAAAATGGAAACAATATCAGCAAGTTGTTTTCTTGGAAATATACAAAATTGGCAACCCACAGCTAGACTAAGAAAAAAGAGAAGACCCAAATAAAATCAGAAATGAAAAAGAAAATGTCACAGTGGATACCAGAAAAATACCAAGGAACACTAGTGGCTGCAATAGTTTACATTCCTACCGAAAGGTCCCCTTTTCTCTTCGTGCTTGCCAGCATTCATTATTGCCTGTCCTTTGGATAAAAGCCATTTTAACATGGGTAATACATCTCGTAATTTTGATTTGCATTTATCTGATGATTAGTGATAATGGGCATATTTTGGTATACCTGTTGGCCTTCGTATGTCCTCTTTTGAGAAACGTCTGTTCAGATCTTTTGCCCATTTTAAAATTGTATTTTTTTCTTTTGAGTTGTTTGAACTATACTGATTATTAATCTCTTAACCAGTGGATAATTTGCAAATATTTTCTCCCATTCTGTGAGTTGCCTCTTCACTCTGTTGATTGTTTCCTTTGTAGTACAGAAGTTTTTGGCTTCATATAATTTTATTTGACATGACTGGATTGAATCTGTAGATTGCTCTGGGCAGTATGAGCATTGAGACCCACAATAAGATTTAGCAATTCTACTACTGGAAATTTATCTAAAGGAATGGAAAGGAAATCAGTATATCAAAGAGACATCTGCACTTCCATATTTGTTGCTGCACTATTCACAATAACCATGATATGGAATCAACCTAAATGTTAAACAATACATGGATGAATAAACAAACTGTGGTATATATATATACAAAATGGAATACTATTCAGTCAGAAAAAATGAAATCTTGTCATTCACAGCAACATAGATGAAACTTGAGGACAGTATGTTAAGCAAAATAAGCCAGAAACAGAGTTAAATACCACATGTTCTCACTTACATGTGGAAGCTGAAAAATTTTTATCTTATGAAAGTTAAAAGTGGAATAGAGGATGCTAGCAGCTGCGAAGGCTAGGAAAAAGGAAGGCATAGGGAGAGATTTAGTGAAGGATAACAAATCACAGCAGATAGCAGGAAAAAAATTCTAGTATTCTATACACTATGGGATGATTACAGTTAACAATAATATATACTTTCAAATAACTAGAAGTCAATTAAATGTTCTCAATAATAAAATACATGTTTGAAATTATGGGTAAACTAATTACACGGGTTTGATGGTATATGTCGAAACATCACAAATGCCCTTATAAATATGTACAATTATAATGAGTCAATAAAAAATTAAAATTTAAAAAATGTGAGAATTAAGTTTTCCTAAGACTTGCTAGAGAAAATTGCATTCAGCTCTAGAATGTTGATGAGTAACTGCCCAGGATAATGGAGGCACTTAAGATAGTTATTTAGATATAAGCTGTATAACTCCATTAAAAGCATAATATATGAGGATTTCAACAATGCTCTTTGGTTGGTGACAGGATCCTTATTTTTCCTAAGGTTAAATCTCTGACTGTTAATTCATCTCCAATTTTACTATTGTGTTTGAAGATTGATAAGCAATTTTGGCTACACAAAGTATAGTAAAGCAGTTATAAAACAGCTTTGAAGTCAAAGATGAGTTTAAATATTGACTCCTCCACTTAATGGTCTTGCTTAACGTTGTTCTATAATGTGCAAAATAAGAATACCTAATAACATTCCTTTGATACAGCTCATATGAAAATTAAAACTATGGTATATTTAAGGTGTTCAGTAGAGCACTTTAAACAGAGCAAATTCTTAATAAATGATAGTCATCATCATAGTAAGACAAAAATTAAATTTATCTACCAAGAGATATTTAGGGAGATAATAGTATAAACAACGAGTTTATCAGGAAAATGCCCTACTTCTATTGTAATCACACATTTAATGCTATTTTTATTGGAAAATAACTGCACTTTTTATTGTTTTAATGAGATCAAAAGAAATGCCAAAAGATAATCATGTTAGATTCTTAAATTGCATAAATAATCTTTATGAAACAAAGAGCAGAGAAGCAAAGAAACCTTGGATTTTAAACTGTTAACTATGTTTAAAAATATTTTTACATTTTCCTGGAAAGCGAAAAAAAATTATAGTATTTATTTTTTGACACACCTGTTGAAACTCTGGTTACAATATAGTTTTGTTAGTAATCAAAACTGAGCAAAGTCCAAATACTGTAAATGAAACCCTCCTATCAAATCTCATGTGAGTCATACCATGTCCTTATAAAACAAGAAAAATGATGCTAAAGTCTGAAACATGTGCAAGTCACGGAACTTGGAAATTTTTTTAAGTTATACAAGCTAATAATATATTAATTATTTTATAAATCAAATAATGTATAATTCCATGTCTTGAAAACAATCAGGTCAATGTAATATTGTATGCATAATTTGAACAGTAAAAATTTCGTTATCTTATAAAGAGGTTTGTCATCAATGAATTATAATACCTGCAAAGCTCATTGTTGTAATAAATCTATGTGAGGTATATAAGCAAAGCGTTACTTATGTTGAATCCAATTTTTGAGCAAAATCAATACTACATTAGTTTTAAAATAGATACGGTCAGTGCTAACTTTCCTTTACATAACCAGTATTCATTAGTAGTAATGATTATTTTCAGCAGTTACCTTAAACTGTGATAATATAGTATTTCATGGCTTTTTATACTTTTAGTTAGACTTGCTTCATAATTGTGTTACAGAAATAAATACTTTTGCACTACCTACATATATAAGCCTGTTAAAAGAAGTTCATGATGTAAGGCACCCTAGAGAAATGTTCTGACTTTTTAAAAGCATACTTGGGGCCGGGCTTGGTTGCTAATGCCATAATCCAGTGTTTGGGAGGCCAAGGCTAGCAGATCATTTAAGGTTGGGAGTTAGAGACCAGTATGGCCCACATGGCAAAACTCTGTCTCTACTAAAAACACAACAAGTAACCGGGTGTGATGGCTCACACCTGTAATCCCAGCTACTCAGGAGACTGAGGCAGGAGAATCACTTGAACCCAGAAGACAGAGGTTGCAGTGACCCAAGATCCTGCCACTGCACTCCAGCCTGGGTGACAGAGTGAGACCCTATCTCAAAAGGAAAAAAAAAAAGTATACCTGGTACTGGTACGGGGGAATGTTAGAAGTGTGCATTTATTTAATAACAATTGATTATAATTTATTCATCACATTTATGATAGAAAGGTATCTTTAATCAATATGTTTTTAAATAGCTCATGTTAATATAAATGTAATATATATTTCCCTATAATCCAATAAGGCTATATCTCCGTATCAGCCTAAATTAGAAAGGCTCTCTAGTAAATAGCATATTATACCAAACTGAGGTGACTTTTTTCTGTTTGTTTTGTTTTGAGACAGGGTCTCTCTCTGTCACCCAAGCTAGAGTGCTGTGGCAGGATCTCGGCTCACTGCAACCTCCACCTCCCAAGTTCAAGCAATTCTCATGCGTCAGCGTCCTGAGTAGCTGGGACTACAGGTGCCCACCACCATGCCAAACTAATTTTTTTATTTTTAGTGGAAACATGGTTTCACCATGTTGGCCAGGCTGGTCTCAAACTCCTGACCTCAGGTGATCCACATGCTTCGGCCTCCCAACATGCTGGACTTACAGGCATGGGCCACCGTGCCCGGCCTAAGCTGAATATTTTTAAGATCATATAATTCAATCAGCCTCAGACATTTGGATGTTTCATGCTCCTTTTTGGCTTGGTTATTGTTTTGCCTCCTAATTTAATGTTTAATATTCTACTCCATGTTAAAGAAAAAAAAGTTTAATTTTATTATGTATGATACTACAAGACTATAGTAATCAAAACAGCATGATACTGGTACCAAAACAGAGATACAGACCAATGGAACAGAACAGATGCCTCGGAGGCAACACCACACATCTACAACTATCTCATCTTTGACAAACCTGACAAAAACAAGCAATGGGGAAAGGATTCCCATTTAATTAATGGTATTGGGAAAACTGCCTAGCCATGTGCAGAAAGCTGAAACTGGACCCCTTCCTGACACCTTACACTAAAATTAACTCCAGATGGATTAAAGACTTAAACATAAGACCTAACACCATAAAAACCCTAGAAGAAAATCTAGGCAAAACCATTCAGGACATAGGCACAGGCAAGGACTTCATGATTAAAACACCAAAAGCATTGGAAACAAAAGCCAAAATAGACAAATGGGATCTAATTAAACCCCAGAACTTCTGCACAGCAGAAGAAACAATCATTAGAGTGAACCGGCAACCAACAGAATGGGAAAAAAATTTTGCAAACTACCCATCTGACAAAGGACTTATATCCAAAATCTACAAAGAACTAAAACAGGTTTACAAGAAAAAAACAAACCCATTCAAAAGTGAGTGAAGGATATGAACACTTTTCAAAAGAAGACATATATGAGGCCAAAAAACATATGAAAAAATGCTCATTATCACTGGTCATTAGAAAAATGCAAATCAAAACTACCATCATTAAAAAATCTGGAGATAATTCATTCAACCATTGTGGAAGACAGTGTGGTGCTTCCTCGAGGACCTAGAAATAGAAATTCCATTTGATCCAGCAATCCCATTACTGGGTATATATCTAAAGGATTATAAATCATTCTATTATAAGGACGCATGCACACGTATGTTCATTGCAGCACCGTTTACAATAGCAAAGACTTGGAACCAACCCAAATGCCCATTGATGATAGACTGGAAAGGAAAAATGTGGCACACATACACCATGGAATACTATTCAGCCATAAAAAACAATGAGTTCATGTCCTTTGTAGGGACATGGATGAATCTGGAACCCATCATTCTCAGCAAACTAACACAAGAACAGAAAATCAAACACCTCATGTTCTCACTTATAGGTGAGTGTTGAACAATGAGAACACATGGACACAGGGAGGGGAGCATCACACACTGAGGTGTGGTGCGGGGACTGGGGAGGGACAGTGGAGGGTAGGGAGTTGGGGAGGGATAACATGGGGAGAAAGGCCAGAAAGGTGTTGGGGATGGAGGCAGCAAACCACATTGCCATGTATGAACCTATGCAACAATCCTGTATGTTCTTTACATGTACCCCAGAACCTGACATTCAATTTATATATATATATATATATATATATATATATATGAAAAAAGCTATTTAGAAAAGAAGAATCCAATGAAATAGAGCTTAGTCAAAATGCCTGATCTCACTTACTTTGAGTGAAATACTTATATCCTTTGAGTATAATATATCTGTAGATTAAATAATTTTTGCTCATTTTCAAGGACCAAAGAACGTAAAGCAGATTAATACAATTGCTCAGTTGCTGTTAAAACCTCAAACTAAAATCAAAATATTTTAGATTACTCAAAATATAAGCAGTTTTCTCATTATTCTTACTTTTCCCTAAAATGCTATCTCATGAGATTCTTGGTCGGTTTTTACCATTTTCCCCCTGCTTCAAACCTCTTTCATGGAATTCATTCCACAATATGATAAGGAACAGACAAAAGTTTGCCAATAGGATTATAAGACAGATTAAAGCCTCTGGATAGCATGCATCTGGTTTAGCAGTGATATTAAAGAAGAGAGGATCTGAATCCACACATCATTTACTTGTCCTATTCTTTTGTAATCCTTCCTTGTTTGTGGGTCTGAAAAGAGCAATGGTACAGAAACCTAAACAAGAAATAATTTTGAGACAGAACTCTGTGCACATGAAAAAAAATACTGGCAGCAATTTTCCCCAGGCAATGAAAAAAGTCATTTTATCAAAAATAATCAGAAGGTTAGAATCTGGTACGTTTAGTTGGGGGAGGGAGCTACTCTAGTTATTCACCACAGTTCCTTGAGGAAAAGTAATTGTATTTTAGAGAAAATGTAGATATATTTGACTGAACAAGAGAGCAAAGCCCAAAAGAAACCAATTATACCCCATGTTGTGAAATTATTTTAATTTTTTACTCTTAATCCTTGTTGGTTAAACTCTTGATTATCTATTCAAAATATGTTATTACAAGTCTGCAAGAGATCCTGGGGTCATCAAATCCCTGTAGAACAACTTACTAGCTAAAAAGCCCTGTCTTTTTCTTCTAACAGATGATGTGTGTGTTAGCGGGGAGAGGGGTATTAGAGGAGAATGAAAAGAATGCATCTTCATCTCAGATGCGATATTGGCCTATATGCTTCCATGTATACTCCCATCCACCATAGCATTTTCCTTATAATATTAAATAAGTGTTTGTGAATGAATAACTAAATGAAATTGGCAGAGCCTCTTTAATGTTCAGAGACCCACTGAAAGGAAAGCAGGGGGAGGTAAATTCTACTAGATACCTGGGATGCTCTGGAAACAAAAGACCCAATGAGGCATTGGGCTTCTTCTGAAAACTTCCATGGGAGCTATCCAAGGTACTAACCAGCCTAAGATTAAACCAGGCATTCATTCTGATGTTTGTCCTTTGAAAGTGGGGAAAAAAGCTGAGGAGAAGGAGCAAGGCAGAAGGGAGAAATGTTATTCTAACAACTGTAAATTCAAATTCTGCCTTTGAATGTTATAAGTTATGCATACCTGAAAATTTATTTCGTCTCTCAGTTTCAATTTCTTCATCTAGAAATGAACATAACTACTCTACCTATCTAATAGTATCATAAAATGTGGTGAAGATTAAACTGACTCATGCATGTAAAGCCTTTAACACAGTACCCAGCACAGAATAGGCACTTCATAAATATTAACTTATTAATACATTAAGAATAGAATACAAGCACTAATATGTCTATTTTCAGAACTGAAAGTCACATTTTGTCATGTCAGCTTCACAATTAATGCCTGTCTTTATTCTAGAATTTTATGCTCCACAGCGACAGAAAGCATTTTACTTCATTCATTACTTTCCCAGTGACTGATTCAAATGTTCTTGGAGTATATTGTGTTCTCTCAATACATAGTATATTATATATTCTCAATACATATTTCCAGTTTGCACTGGAAATTAATAAGTAAAGGAAGAAAATCATAGAGTAGCCATGAAATAAAGAGAGCAGGATACAGTGATACATTGGAAACACCACTGGAAAGAAGGAAAAATGGGCACACTATTCCAGCTTAGGAAGAAATGGAACTGAAAACTTTACCAACAAATTGTTTCTACATTTGTCACTACTTGTTAGAAATCCTCTTTAGGTATTCCTGGAGTATAAAATATTCTAAATACCTTCACTAATTTTCACAATAAAATGTGTTAGCAATGAAGGTGTTTTTCAGCTTTGCCTTAATGCTATCTGATCCTGTAAGTTTCTCTGTTTACGGACTATACCTCATCCACAGGCAGCACATCATAAAACTAGCATAAAACTATTTATGCTGTGCCATTTACACTCTTCTAATGGTTAGAGGTTTCATATAGACCTCCTACTGTAACTTATTTTGACCTCAGTGATGGTTATTCATAGTTATTCTGACCTCAGTAACCATCTTTCAGTACACTTCTTCCCATTCTTCATCTCATGTTCACAATGCTTCCACAGCTCAAATATTTACTTGCCTTTATGGCCATCATTTTATTTTTTTTTTCGCCTGATATTCTTTTTAAGCCAATCTGAATAAACATGCCAAACAGTGAATCTTCTCTGGAAAAGACTACAACTTTGTGGACCCAGATAGAAGTTAACTCTCTAATTCTGATCCAACATGAAATCAATGAAACTTCGGAAAATGTGTGTCTGAAAAAAGCACAGTGTACAGGCAGGTTGGCTTATAATTATTCCAACCTCACTAAATACCAAAGCAACAAAGCAAAGTTTGATGAAAATTGAATTATCAAAGTCAATTTTTATGTATTTCCTGAGAGCCATCTGAGTTTTGTACAGTTATACCAATTTCACTGTATTCAAAGTATCACATTTTAAGAACAATACATTTCATACTAAAAAGCTAAGTCTGTTTTGCCCTAATCAAAAAGTTTCTTATTTCATGGAATGAGCCCCCCAAATGAATCAATAAGAGGGTAATTACTACAAAACCACACGTGCTGTATATAGAATAATCCTGTATAATTGGAGTGATGAACAGGATGATCTGCTAGGTTTGTCACTTTACAGATTTTATGTTTGTGTAAGACTGCATAGGCTCCACAAATGTTTGCTTTTTCTCTTTAAATATCACATCATTTATTCTTTCTTCCTCATGGTATGTTAGCCAAAAAATAGCTCATGAAGACCCTGATTACAAATAAATATACATACAGCCATATAATTGCATGCTGTTGATTCTGAAGTCTTGCAGAGACTATATACTTTCTTACTAATGACTGTGACAACTATGCATCATTAGATTCAAGGGGCCAAAGAACTCCCTACATATGGCAAAATTGCACAGGTGTGGTGATTTGCTTTGGGGGCACAGAAATTTACTTTCCTAGAGAAAGAAAATTTTAAGCTTTTAAAAGTTGATTGGACTGATTATAAGGACTAGTAGTAAAGGAAGTATGGATGCTATAGGCTGTCATCACAGCTATTAACAGTAACTTTTACAATATTTATTCAAACCAAGACAATTATAAAGACCAATGTTATCATAAGTCACATTTATATTCTATGAATTGCCTCTGCTTCTCATGTAAATTTTAAAGAAAATAAAAATAAAAATGAATGTACTATTTTATAGATTTCTTTAGGACTGTGTCCTACTTACTAATGTCATGGTACTTTTAGAAAATATACCACTTACTAATGACATGGTACTTTTAGGAAATGTAACCTGTTAATATCCCATGTAAGGACAAATGTTCTACCCTTTTCAGTAATGAAGACAGAGATAATTGGTTTCTAGAATATTAGGAATCTGAGTATTGAAGTAATGGCATAAGATAAACTATATTAAAATTCACCTTAAAGAAACAGGATAGCTTTCAGGTATAAAGAAAGATTTTATAGTA
The DNA here is from genome assembly GCF_001604975.1 of Cebus imitator. NCBI lineage: Eukaryota > Metazoa > Chordata > Mammalia > Primates > Cebidae > Cebus > Cebus imitator. Next base: position 1,842,076 of record NW_016107672.1, read on the forward strand.
ACAAAATTAATGGCATATGGGATTTTAAGAACTATTTATTTCAAAATTTGGAAATAAACATAGAACAGAAACAAATATATTCAGTAAAATAAAATGAAACATGCTTATCTAGCACTGCATAGGGGTAGCCAGTCAATTAAACTCAATTTCTTATACTGAGAGGTTTATGTCTCTTATGGGAATGATTAGTTGACTATAGCTTAATTTTTTTTTAGCCATATGAATTAATCAAATGACTCTTGCTCCAATTTCATGCTGTCTGGACAATATGATGTCTCATATAGAGATTTCTGAACAGAGATGATATGTGGAGCAGCCAACATGAGTCTCTTAGTTCAGTTATGCTGTAAATCCCTTGAGAATGGCCATTCCAAGGAAAGCAGCCATAAGTAACATGGCCTTTCCTGACCTAGCTTCAGAAATTGAGCAGTTTCACTTCTACTGAATTCTGTTGTTTATAAATGAATCACTATGGTTAACATAGAATTCTATCTTTAGTTCTCCCCATAGCACATATTTATATGCTATTAATTAATTTCTTATTATCTACCTCCCTGCACTAAAACATAAGCTTCATGTGGGTAGGAATCCTGTTTTATTGTAGTTTATTCACTGATGTATCCTCCACACTCAACACTATTCATAATAGGTGCCAATGAATGAATAAATTGTCATGTTTCCCTTAACAGGTATGAAAAGGAACATATTTATAAAACACAGGTACACTGAATTTTCAAGGATGGAAGTTTAATAGCTAAAATTTGTAATTATTAAACTGTTTCATAGAATAATAGATGTATGATATGTTGCAGAAAACAGGGCTCACAGTCAAGTGTGTTTGGGAAACAGTGAATGCGACTTAACCCTCACCCTCCTCGCAAAAAGAAAAATCTCTTCACATTCAAGGCTCCTAAGACTCTTAACTTTTAAAAAAAAAAAAGCTGAATTTTGTTCAGCTTACTTTCCCCCAATATATGACAAAACACTTCCATAACAAAGTATTTATCTTCCACGTAGCTAATTTTGTACAGAATGCATTTTATTCCAACCTTCTCATCCTAATTTATGAAGAGTTGATTTTTTTATATATGGGGGCTAGAAGATAAGGGCTCCACTCTCTGGCAGTATCACAGCATCATGAAATGAGGACTCAGAATTCAAACAACTTGCTTGAGATGAAAATAAGTGTTACTGGAAAGCTGAGAACCAAAGACTACTACTCCTTACTTTCAGCAAAATGCTCTTTCCAACACTCTGGGCTTCTCAGATTCATAGATACAATCCATCTTGAATTCATCTTTGAGAGATGGTTATTCTCTTCTTAAGAACCCCGTGAGAGATACAATTTGTAATCTCCTTCAGTAGCCTGTCCCATTATTTATCAAGCAAACTCAGATTGCAGTAGGGTGGGATTCCATTACAGAGGAAAAGCATTTTCTTTGTCTTACTTAAAATGCTTCATTTAAAAATATAATTTATAATAAATTGACAAGTACAATCTCCACTTGTTCCTTGGCCAATAGGGTGGTGAAGCTTGGAGCAATGTCTTCAGGATGCACTCAGTCCGTGGCTCCAGGCCCGTTTAATGACAGGCTGAATCCTCACACTGACAGGCCCCGCCCAGTGAGGCTGCCAAGCGTTTGTCATAGTCATGCACATTAGTCAGTCACAAGAATGGAATGTGAAATGGTCAAGAGTGGGGCAGACCCTAAGGCAAAAAGTTTCTCAGCTCCAAAATGTTGAACATTTAAAATACAACCTCCCTATGTTCTACTGAAATAATAAAATATGTAATTAAGTCATCAAATTCTGTTTTCATGTCCTCAAATATTTTAATCATTTCACTCATTTAGGGACACAATTTTATTTATAAAAACATTTTTCTATAGGTAGACATTCATCCATCTACTCTATTCTGTTACATAATAAACAGAATCTTAGAAAGCTAGATATAAAACATGTGAAAAAGAGGCTAGATATTTTGAAACATGTGAAAAGTCTCTGTATTCCCACAGGTCCTGTTTGGATTCAATATCCACCTCATCAATTGCTGTATAACCTTCAGCAAGTTACTTAACAAAGCTAAGGTTCTCACATCTGAAAAACGGGGACAGTTAGTAGAATTTCAGTGTACTTTATGAGAACTGAATAAGAAAATACATTTGAAAGTAGCTGGCACAGTGTCTGGAATACAATAGGTTTTCAATAAATATTCTTTCCTATCTCCTATATAAAATGAGAATTAGATTATAAGTTCACTGGAGAACTCAATAATTAAAAGCTTGAGCTTGATCTTCTTATAAACAAAATGCTGTTTATGTGAATTAATACCCATTTATTTACTTGTTCAGAAATGTCATCTTTTAATATGGTCAACTTTTAAAAAGGTGAATTATTTTCATTGTTATATAAATACTCCTCTATTATTTGTGGGCAAAAGCCTAAAAGCCAAGTAGACCAGCATATAAATTTTATAAACTACATAATATCCTGTTGTGTTCTTTATCTGCTCACTACAATTCCAGTAGTTATACTTCAAACCTAGTATCAAGGGAAATAGATAGATAGATATAAAGATAGACAGACAGACAAATATACATAAATCAGACAAAGTAGGCATATAATTAAACGTTTATGCATACAAACTTTGGCAAAAAGTAAGCCAAAGAAAATATGCACAGCAAGGACAAAATAGACCTGTGACATATCTGTGATAATAGAAAATCTTTGGAACTGGCTAACTGATGAAATTGCAAACTTCAGATGACACAGTAAAATTTTTCACTGATACATGACCCTGCATTTCACTCAAAGTATCCACAGAAATGTGTATATCAGTTTACCAAAAGATGTACTAGAATATTTATAGGAACACTACAAATAATAGCATCCATGCACGAAACTACTGAAATTCTAACAGTTGGAGTGAAAAATCATAATATTCTTATATAATGGAACACTGCATACGATTAGTAATAAATAATCTATGACTAAGGCAACATTGTGGAATCTCACAAGCATAATATTAAGCAAAATAAACCAGATACAAAAATATCTATATGATTCCTTTTATATAAAGTTCAAAATACACAGATCTTATTTATTATCAGGAGAGCAGTTATTCCCTGGGAGTTAGTAACTAGAAGTGGCCGTTTGGGAAGCTGTAAAATTCTGTTTCCTGATCAGGGTATGTTCAGTTTGTGAACATTCATTGAACTATATAATGATGATGTGCCTCTTTCCTCACTGTATTTTTTATACTTTTAGGTTGGTGAATTTTAAATCATTATAACTAGGCTCAAACACATCTTTATTAATCAAAATAGGAACCATTATAATCAATAATTTTTGCCAGTAAGAAATCTGTGCTTCAGTGTTCAACAAACTCTTGGACAGCATTTTCTGCATCCTGCTAGTTGTGGAAGTGTTTTTCCTGCAAAAAGTTGTAAAGATGCCTGAAGAAGTGGTAGTCAGTTGACTAGAAGTCCAGTGACTATGGCAGATGCGGCAAAACTTCGTAGCCCACTTGTACAACTTTTGAAGCAGGGGTTGTGCAACCTATGGTTGGGCACTGTCCTGGAGAAGAAGTAGGCCCTTTCTGTTGACCAATGCCAGATGCAGGCACTGAGTTTTCAGTGCACCTCATGAGTTTGCTGAGCATACTTCTCCAATGTAATGGTTTCATCTGGATTCAGAAAGCTGCGGTGGATCAGACCATTAGCAAATTAACAATTAGTGACCATGACCATTATTTCTGGTGCAAGTGTGACTTTGGGAAGTGCTTTGGAGCTTCTGCTCAATCCAGTCACTGAGCTGGTCACTACCAGTTGTCATGTAAAATTCACTTTTCATCATACATCACAGTATGATTGAGAAATGGTTCACTGTTTTTGCATAAAATGAAAAGACAACACTTCAAAATGATGATTTTTAAAAAATTTTCCCAGCTTATGAGACACCCACTTATAGAGGTTTTTCAGCCTTCCAGTTTGCTTCAAATACCAAAAGATGGTAGAATAGTTGACGCTGAGTTATTTGGCAATTATCAGGTAGTTTTAAGAGGATCAGCTTTGATGACTGCTCTCAATTGGTCATTGGCAATTTCCTGTGGCTGGCTACTGTGCTTCTCATCTTCAAGGCTTTCATCTCCTTTGCAAACTTCTTGAACCACTGCTGTACTGTATGTTCATTAGCTGTTCCTGGACCAAAGCAAGTTGTCTCTGCTGTTTTACAACCCATTTTGAACTTGAAAAAGAAAATTGCTTGAATTTGCTTTTTGTCTAACATCATTTCCATATAAAATAAACATTTCCATATAAAATAAACAGCAAGTAGTAAGTCACTAGCAAAAATTGTCAGTAAGAAGTGTGCGTTAAAATGATGTATAACATAACCACATTTAAAAATGTATTCCAGTATCAAATAGCAACTTTCAACAATGCAAAAAACTGCAATTACTTTTGTGCCAACCTAGTTCCAAAAATTTTTCTTCACAAAATTAATGTTTTACAATATTTTTACTAAATTGAATGATTAGTTTTGGCATATCCAAGTATTTAAAAATCTGCTTAACATCAAAGCAGACTCTACTATATAGGCCTTAAAACTTTAAATAAAAAAAGATTTAGCGTTAAGATCATGTTGAAGAAGAAAACAAAGCGTACTTCAGACTGTCCTCACACTATTCTAAAGTAAAAGATTTGTTCGGCCAATTAATCAAACCAAGGAAAAGAACATTTTTAAAACCACTTGGCTGACTAAGTTGAAAATATTTATTATAAGATCTCATGTGATTCCTTTACTGCCTTTTCATCACTAGTAACCGAAGACCCTCAAAAGGAGGCTCCAGCCCCTTTAACCACCAAACCCATGAGAGTCACATTGAGAGATTTTTCTCCTGGGTAACAGGAGGGATTTAAAGGTAGCTGGATCCTCTATAGCTGTCTTTCTAAAACCCAGAAATTCTTCTGCAAATTCTACATATTTGAATTTGCTTTGCCCCACATTCTAGTTTGTATTCCAGTAGACCTCTGATACCAACCCCTTAAACTGAAGTTTGGCTGGGATTCTGAAAACTTGCCTGGTCCTAGCCAACTTCTCCTTTAGGAGATGGGGCCTCTCCCAGTCCTTTTTTGGCTAATAGCTGAGGTTTTATTTCAAACGTCTTGAGCTCCTTCTGAATCCAAGACAGAGCTACCAGCCTAATTAGAAGTATTTCATTTGCTGCTAAGCACCTGCAAACCGGATTGTGCATTTTAACAATGTAACTATCATTGATCAGCCTGAGGTTGCACTGTGATCTCAAATACCATAATTTTGCTTTTTTCCCTTTCTTGAGTGTCAGCCCTAAGCCAGGCCATTCTTCCAGAATGGTTTATTCCTCTATGTATGATAAGCTACCATTTTGTTCCAAGAAGCCATAGGCAAAGCCCATGCAAAATATGATGTTTCGAATAAAGCTTATAGTCACTCCCTTTTGGCTACAGATTTAACCAAACAAAAATATACCAGTTTACATTATTTTGAATCTAAGTGACCCAAAGGCATGGAAAATCTTCTAAATAAAAAGGTATTTAGGCCTGCCAAAGATAGGAAAATGCAGGCAATAACTGCCGTTCTACATTTCAAATCAATTTTCATAAACATGTATAATCATTACAAGTTAAAATTGAAGTTCATTTGTCCCTCAAACTATAGAAGTTACTTCTCAAATGTCAGCCAAACCTGCAAACTATTTTCAAATAATAAATAGAAAAAAAAATGACACTTCACACTAAAAATATGCTTACTGGTTGTTTTCAAATCAAAATAAAATTATTCACCTTAATAATTCAGTGTGGAATTAAATTAGTGTAGTTACATAACACAATATTAAAAGAAATTGCTATAAATTTCCCTCTATACACTGCTTTAAATGTGTCCCAGACATTCTGGTACATTATGTCTTTGTTATCATTGGTTTCAAGAAACATCTTTATTTCTTCCTTAATTTCATTATTTACCCAGTAGTCATTCAGGAACAGGTTGTTCAGTTTTCAAGTAGTTGTGCAGTTTTGAGTGAGTTTCTTAATCCTAAATTCTAATTTGATTGCACTGTGATCTGAGAGAAACTGTGTGTTATTATTTCTGTTCTTTTGCATTTGCTGAGGAGTGTTTTACTTCCAAATATGTGTGGTCAGTTTTAGAGTAAGTGCAATGTGGTGCTAAGAACGTGTGTTCTGTTGATTTGGGATGGAGCGTTCTGTAGATGTCTATTAGGCCCACTTGGTCCAGAGCTGAGTTTAAATCCTGGATATCTTGCTGATTTTCTGTCTCCCTGATCTAATATTGACAGTGGGGTGTTAATGTCTCCCACTATTATTGTGTGGAACTCTAAGTCTCTGTGTAGATCTTTAAGAACTTACTTTATGAATCTGGGTGCTCCTGTATTGGATGCATATATATTTAGGATAGTTAGCTCTTCTTGTTGCATTGATCTCTTTACCATTATGTAATGCCTTTCTTTGTCTCTTTTGCTCTCTGTTGGCTTAAAGTCTGTTTTATCAGAGACTAGGATTGCAACCCCTCCTTTTTTTTTNTTTTTTTTTTTTTTGCTTTCCATTTGCTTGGTAAATATTCCTCCATCCCTTTTTTTAAGCCTCTGTTTGTCTTTGCAAGTGAGATGGGTTTCCTGAATACAGCACACCTATGGGTCTTGACTCTTTATCCTATTTGCCAGTTTGTGTCTTTTAATTGGGGCACATAGCCCATTTACATTTAAGGTTAATATTGTTATGTGTGAATTTTTGATCCTGCCATTATGATGCTAGCTGGTTATTTTGCCTGCTTTGCTGATGCAGTTTCTTCATAGCAACGATGGTCTTCACAATTCGGTGTGTTTTTGCAGTGGCTGATATTGGTTGTTCCTTTCCACATTTAGTGCTTCCTTCAGGAAGCTCTTGCAAGGCAGGCCTGGTGGTGACAAAATCTCTCAGCATTTGCTTGTCTGTAAAGGATTTTTTTTTCTCCTTCACTTAGAAGCTTAGTTTGGTTGAATATCAAAATATGGGTTGAAAATTCTTTAAGAATGTTGAATATTGGCCCCCACTCTCTTCTGGCATGTAGAGTTTCTGCCAAGAGAGCTGCCATTAGTCTGATGGGCTTTCCTTTGTGGGTAAACTGACCTTTCTCTCTAGGTGCCCTTGGCAATTCCTCAAGGATCTAGAACTAGAAACATCATTTGACCCAGCAATCCCATTACTGGGATTATAAATCATTCTACTATAAAGACACATACACACCTATGATTACTGCATCACTATTCACAATAGCAAAGACTTGGAACCAACCCAAATGCCCATCAATGAAAGACTGGATAAAGAAAATGTGGCACATATACACCATAAAATACTATGCAGCCATAAAAAAGGATGAGTTCATGTCTTTTGCAGGGCCATGGATAAAGCTGGAGACCATCATTCTCCGCAAACTGACGCAGAACAGAAAAACGCCACATGTTCTCACTTAGAAGTGTGAGTTTAACAATGAGAACACAAAGAAACAGGGAGGGCAACATCACACACCAGGGCCTGGTCGGGGCTGGGGGGGCTAGGGGAGGAACAGCATTAGGATAAATACCTAATGCATGTGGGGCTTAAAACCTGGATGACAGGTTGATAGTTGCAGCAAATCACCACGGCACATGTATACCTATGTAACAAACCTGAATGTTCTGCATATGTAACCCAGAACTTAAAGTATAATTTTTTAAAAAAGAGACTAAAATATTAAAACAAAAATTCAAATGTCTGAATTTCTAAATTATGTATCAAAGGATTATCTGAAACCACAATTACTCTTGTAATGATTCTATTATGATGCAAGCAGTTAAACTTTACTATTTCAGTAAAAACAACCTTTTTTTAACTTCTTTGCAATTACTCAGTTATTCAAATTTCCTTATATTGTGAGTTCACTGGCTCCTAGTGATTTGAGATTTTCATTACAGCATGTCTACATGGCCTAACCACCACAATACGGAGTACAAGCAATACACAGCAAGTCCACTTACTGTGAAGTACTAAGGTATTGTTTACAGGTTTGGTAAGATAATGGTTCAAAAAGCAGATGATGGAGGATTATGTACAGATATGCACATTTAGTGCAGTTGGGAAAGGCTCTAGATAATGTCAAAATTATCTGTTTTAAGGTTTAAATGGTTGCTTCAGCCATTAAATGGCTGCAGGGTTGAATAAGTGGCTGCATTCTGAAACTGAGAATCTGAGCATAGATAACAGATTTTGAAGCACAATGGGTTGTGGTCACTAAATTCTGTAATTATAGGATAATCTTGCTAAACTGTCATGCCTATGGCATTGAATTTGGAAAAGGCAAATTTCCCAGTGCAGAGAACATGGTTTCTCTGACAGAAATCTAAGGAAAGCTACATGCATTTGTTAAAATTGTAAATATTTGACATAGGTACACTCAAACATGATGCTTCCAGTTTATTCTGCAAACTTGACAATAAAAAATCTAACTCTAAACTACAATATTTCATCTCCTTTTCAGCATTCATAATAACTAATCCTAATGGTGGTTTGGGTTTATTTAAAATGAAGGACATGCTTTTTTCTGATCTATTTATTTCAATCACTTTATATACTATATAATGTACAACAAATTCAAAGTTCCAATTATTTAAAACTTATTTAGTTTTAGACTAATGCACTGCCTTAGTACTTTTACATTTTTTGTTTACCATCTTGTTTATTTTGTATTTTAATTATAAAAAAAGAAGCTACTGGAGACTCTGTAGACAATGGTCGCCAGAATTTTAGAAACATCTATTTCACGTTTCCAAAAACTTCAACATTTAACAGAGATGAGGTTTCCTGTGTTCCAGGTTTTCTTTTAGTATTTTTTTCCATATAGTTTTAGGTATTAAAATACTGTTTTAGTTATTTGGTGAATACAAAATAATATATGTAAGGTATATTCTATAAAGTATAATAATACAATCTATTTTTAACTGACAAAAATTATATATATATATGGTATGTAACGTGAGGCTTTGATATGTGTATACATTATGAAATGGCTAAATCAATTACTTTTATATTAATTCAGCTGTGAATCTTAATATCCCATTGACTCATACAGGTGTGTTAAGTAAATTTATTTTTTTGTTAATTTTAGTTATATTTAGTTATACTATATATATTTATAGTTAAAATATGTTCCAGTTTTCCTTAAAACATTTATACACAAAACTTATTGTAGTAATTTTAAAATTTTATAAAGAAACCCAGGTAGGAAGTGGAATAGATGAGACAGTATATTAAACAAACAATTCTAAAAAGGACAGTGTGAGAAATCATTTTCTACAATCAAAAATATTCTTTCTTATGCCCTTTTTATTTGTTAGAATGTGGAATTCAGAACTGATCAGAGCTACAAGATCCAACTGGATCAGAAAGTCAATAGTGAGTGAGGAGAAAAAGACAAAAATAACTATCCAGACAAATCTTAGTAAGTATAATGTATAAGACTCCTGGACTAGATTATTCTTTGTTTCGTTTTTTTGTCTATTTGAATATGAGCTGAAAGTACAGCAGTGGATTAATTAGGACTTGATTATGACTCTTTACATACTATTGCTTACTAAGGACCTTAGTTTTAAATACAAATATAGCAAATTAAGATGTCTTATCCCCTTATTTTGTAGATGAAGATTTCCAGTTAATTAGAAAAAGACTTATCTGTCTTAAAATATAGTAAATTAGCATAAGAACTTGAATTGGAATTCAGAGTTCTCATTCTTTCTTTAGGATACATTTCAATATCTCCTTATCCTTAAAGGTTACCTTAGTTAAAACTATCACTGAACTTATTACGTTCTCACATAAACTTTTATCTATCTTATTTTATTCATTTCTATAAAAGGATAATTTATATTGTGAGATTATTCCTAAAATGTGGATAGTTTTGAGGAATTAAATTCTCTATTTATAACAATTCTTCTACCCCCACATTAATAAAAAGTTAACAACAAAGCCAAATTTTAGTTTGCTCCAAGTAAAATTGTCTTTTTTAAAAAAAAAATAGTATTTACATTTAAAAATTTTCTAAGTTCAAAATTTCCTACCAAGTCAATTGAATCCTGAAACATCACAATCAGAGTGAACTAAAATGACTTTTTTTATATAATAGATTTGTATAAGTCTACATTTCATTGATTGGCTTCATTAAAAATAGTTTTATAACTACTTTTCTAAGTTCCTATTCCAAGATTTTTGTTCTATATGAAAGAAATTGTGTTCTATTAATACTACCTCAGATTTCTGGTTGATTTGGAACATGTTTTGCATATTTCAGTTTTTATGCTTTTAAGAAATATAAATGCAATAAAAATGAGCTTTATCTCCTTTTTTTAAGCTTTCCTTTTATCTCTTCCTCAGGCAAGTTTCTCTCTAGTTGCAGAGAAAGCATGCACAAAATAGAGTCTGTTTTATTTTTAAATGGATATGACTATTCATCAATTGAGAAAGATATAAAAGAGCTCTAATTTATAGGTGCATAGAATTTGAGATTTCCAAATTGTAAATATGAGTCAAAAACTAGATATCAGAGGGTGGCAAAGCAAGATGGTGGAATAGAAATATCCAGTAGTCATCTCGCCACAGAAACATTAAATTGAATAACTATCTACATACAAAATTACCTTCACAGGAGCAAAGTAAATTGGTAAAAAATTATTGTACCTAATTATAGCATAATAAGAAAGCATGCATTGCAGAGAATAGGAAGGACAGTTTTACATTACATTTGTCACCCCTCACCTTCCCCAAAGCTAAAGAAACCAAGTGAGAGACTGTAGTACCTGGCTGAAGGTGAATACAGGGTGTAGGAAGGACAGGTTTACATTATCCAAATCACCTCTCCCCTAACCCTAGGCAGCACAGCATGGAGGGAAATACCATCTTCTTGAGGGAAAAGGCTGAGGTAAGCATGAGACTTTGACTTGAACACCAATATTGGGTCTCACACAGTAAAACCCAGCAGCAAGGAGATCCTCACAGCCCCTGGCTCCCGGTTGGTACCCCAGGCTGAGCCTCTAGGCCTGCCCCAACACTAGACATGCACCCATTGCCCCTGCAAAACAAACTTGATTTTGTTTTGAAAATGGAAAAAATAGAGTGTCAGTGATTGGCCCTAAATCAATGGAGATGTATGAACTGGCCGACAATTTTAAAGTGGCTATTTTAAGAAAGTTCAGCAAACACCAGCAAAATATATAAGAACAATTCATAAATTTATCAGAGAAGTTTAACAGAAAGATTGAAATAATTTAAAAATATTATACAGAAATCCTGGAGCTAAAAAGGCACACAAAAAAATGAAAAATTCAATAGAGAAAATCAATAGCAGAATTGATCAAGAAGAGGAAAGAATCTGTGAACTAGAAGGCAGGTTATTTGAAAAGATACAGGTAGAGGAGAAAAAAGAGTAAAAACAAATGAAAAAAAGGCTAACAGGGTCTGTGGAAAAGCATTAAAAGATCAAATTTATGAATCATTGGTGTTGAAGAGGGAGTACAAAATGACAAAGGGCAGAAGCTTGTTTAAGTAAATAATAGAAGAAAACTTTCCAAACCTAGAGAAAGATATGAATATCCAGGTACAAGAAGGTGAAGTGTCTCTAATAGAATTCAAATATCACTACCCCATGACATATTATAATCAAACTGTCAAAAATAAAAGACAAAGAGTAAATCCTGAAATCAGCAAGACAAAGAAGCAAATGACAAATAATTAAGTCTCAAAATAACCAGTAACAGACCTCTGAGTAGAGACCTTACAGGTCAGGAGAGAGTGCGATGACATATTCTAAGTGCTGAAGAAAAAAAAAAGAATGCCAGCCAAACTGCTAACCAAGAATACTCTTCCCATCAAAGCTGTCCTTAAGAAATGTAGAAGAGATAAAAACTCTTCCAAACAAAAGCTAAGGGAATTCATCACCACTATAACAATCCTAAATACTGAAGGGAATTCTTCAAGTTGAAAGAAAAATATTCTAATGAGTAACATAAAAATATCTGAAGACATAAAGCTCACTGATAAAAGTAAGCTCACTGTCAAATTCATATTACTCTAATACTGTATTGGAGGTGTGTAAATCAAAAAACAGTCAAAAAAAAACCAAAGCTGGAGGCATCATGCTGCCTGACTCCAAACTATACTACAAGACTACAGTAATCAAAACAGCATGGTACTGGTAACAGCATGGTACTTGTATCTTTAGTATGAAAGGAAAAACATAAAACCATTAAAAATGATAATAACTGCAATAATTTATTAACTAAAGGGTATTCAATTAGGAAAAGAGGAAGTCAAATTGTCCCTATTTGCAGATGACATGATTGTATGTATAGAAGACCCCATCATCTATGCCCAAAATCTTCTTAAGATAAGCAACTTCAGCAAAGTCTCAGCATATACAATCAATGTACAAAAATCACAAGCATTCCTACACACCAATAACAGACAAACAAAGAGCCAAATCATGAGAGAACTCTCATTCACAATTGCTACAAACAGAATAATATACCTAGGAATACAACTAACAAAGGAAGTGAAGGACCTATTCAAGGACTATGAACCGCTGCTCCAGGAAATAAAACAGAACACAAACAGATAGAAAAACATTCCATGCTCATGGTTAGGAAGAATGAATATCGTGAAAATGGCCATACTGCCCAAAGTAACTTACTGATTCAATGCTATCCCCATCAAACTACCATTGACCTTCTTCACAGAACCGGAAAAAACTACCTTAAATTTCATATGGAACCAAAAAAGAGCCCACATAGCCAAGACAATCCAAAGCCAAAAAAACAAAGCTGGAGGTATCATGCTGCCTGACTCCAAACTATACTACAAGACTACAGTAATCAAAACATCATGGTACTCTTACCAAAACAGAGATATAGACCAATGGAACAGAACAGAGGCCTTGGAAGTAACACCACACACCTACAACTATCTGATCTTTGACAAACCTGACAAAAGCAATGGGGAAAGGATTCCTTATTTAATAAATGGTGTTGGGAAAACTGGCTAGCCATATGCAGAAAGCTGAAACTGGACCCCTTCCTTACACCTTATATAAAAATTAACTTCAGATGGATTAAAGATTTAAACATAAGACCTAACACCATAAAAACCCTACAAGAAAACCTAGAGAATACTATTTAGGGCTTAGGCATGGGCAAGGACTTCATAACTAAAACACCAAAAGCAATGTCAACAAAAGCAAAAACAGACAAATGGGATCTAATTAAACTTAAGAGCTTCTGCATAGCAAAAGAAACAATCGCTAGAGTGAATCAGCAACCAAAAGAATAGGAAAAAAATTTTGCAAACCATCTAACAAAGGGCTAATACCTAGAATCTACAAAGAACTAAAACACATATACAAGGAAAAAACAAACAACCTCATCCAAAAGTGGGCAAAGGATATGAACAGACACTTTTCAAAATAAGACATTTGTGCAGCCAACAAACATATGAAAAAATTCTCATCATCACTGGTCATTAGAGAAATCCAAATCAAAACCACATTAAGATACCATCTCACACCAGTTAGAATGGTGGTCATTAAAAAATCAGGAGACAACAGATGCTGGAGAGGATGTGTAGAAATGGGAACACTTTTCGACTGTTGGTGGGAGTATAAATTAGTTCAACTATTGTGGAAGACAGTGTGGCGATTCCTCAAGGACCTAGAAATAGAAATACCATTTGACCCAGCAATTCTATTACTGAGTATATACCCAAAGGATTATAAATCATTCTATTATAAAGACACATGCACACGTATGTTCATTGTGGCACTGTTTACAATAGACTTAGAACCAACCCAAATGCCCATCAATGGTAGAGTGGACAAAGAAAATGTGGCATATATACATGATGGAATACTATGCAGCCATAAAAAGGGATTAGTTCATGTCCTTTGCAGAGACATCAATGTATCTGGAAACCATCATTCTCAGCAAACTGACAAAAGAATGGAAAACCAAAGACTGTATGTTCTCACTCATAGGTGGGTGTTGAACAATGAGAACCCATAGATACAGGGATGGAACATCACATACTTGGGTCTATTGGGAGTGGCAGGCTAGGGGAGAGATAGCAGGGGTTGGAGAGATTGGGGAGGGATAACATTAGGAGAAATACCTAAAGTAGGTGAATGGGGGATGGAGACAGCAAACCACCATGGCATGTGTATATCTATGTAACAATCCTGCAAGATCTACACATGTACCCCAGAACTTAAAGCAAAATAAATTTTAAAAAAGAATATACAATATAAAAAGATGGAAACTGTAGTATCAAATATTGAAAATTTGGAAAGAGTGGAGTTAAAGTGTAGTTTTCTTGGTTTGTATGGATTTTTTTTAGCATCAAAGTTAAGTTTTTATCAGCTTACAGTAATCTTTTATATTTGTAAGAGGTTTTTTTTTAAGCCTATGGTAACCATAAGGCAAAAGCCTATTGTAGATAGACTAAAAATAAAAAAGCAAAGAATAAAAAAATACTACTAGAGAAAATCACTTAACCACAAAAGAAGACAGTAGGAGAACAAAAAGAAAGTATCTACAAAACAACTAGAAAACAATTAACAAAATGGCCACAATATGTCCTTACCCATCATGACCTTGAATACAAATAGAATAAATTATCCAATTAAAAGACACAGAGTGGCTGAACTGATAACAAGGCTCAACTATATTCTGTCTACAAAAGACACACTTTACCGTGAGGAAACACATACACTAAAAGTGAATGAATATAAAACGTATTCCATGCAAATGGCATGCAAAAGAGATCAGAATTAGCTAAACTTGTATCAGATAAAATGGACTTTAAGTCAAAAATGATAAAATGAGACAAAGAAGGTCATTAAATAATGAAGGATCAATACAGCAAGAGGATATAATACTTGCAAATATATATACTCAACATTGGGGCATCCAAATATTTGAAGCAAATATTAATGGACCTAAAAACACTCCACTTTCAGAAAAGGACAGACTAATCAGACATAAAATCGACAAAGACACATCAGATTTAAACCACACTCTTAACCAAACTGACCCAACAGACATTTACAGAACACTTCATTCAATGGCCGCAGAAAGAAATATACTTTTCTGCAACTGAACATGAAACGTTCTCCGGGGTAGAACGTTCCATGTGCAATTGCGGCCTATATCTTAGGCCAGAAAACTAGTCTTAACAAATGTAAGAACACTGACACCATATCAGGTATCTTTTTTGACCACATGGTACGAAACCAGGAATAAATAATAGAGAGAACTTCAGAAGTATTGTAAATACTTGGAAAAGAAAGAACATGTTCCTAAATAACCAATGAATCCATGAAGGAATTAAAAGACAATTTTAAAAATTTCTTGAGAAAAATGAAAATTAAAATGTAACATACAGAACCTAAGGATATAGCAAAAGCAGCTCTAAATAGGATATTTATATTAATAATTGTTTAAATCAAAAAAGAAGAAAAATCTCAAATAATCTCTAATTGCACCTCAAGGAAATAGAAAAACAAGGACAAATTCAACCCAAATTATTAGTAGGTGGGAAAAAGAAAGCAGCAGAAATAAATGAAATAGAGACTAAAAAACTACAAAATATCAACAAATGAAAGGTTGGATTTTTTGAAAAATAAAATTAAACTTTTAGCTAAGAAAAAGAATAAACCATTCAAATAGATATAGAGAAGAAAACGTAGACAATACATCCATTACCACAGAAGTACAAAGAATTATAAAAGACTAGTAATGACAAGTACATGCCAACAAATTGAATAGCCTAGAAGAAATGGACACATTCCTGAACACATACAATCTACCAGGATTGAATTATGAAGAAATAGAAAATCTGAACAAATCAGTAACTAAGAAAACTAAACCAGTAATAAAAAATCTTTCATCTAAGCAGAGTCCAGGATCTGATGACTGCACAGCTGAATTCTACCAAACATTCAAAGAACTGATACCAATTCTTCTTAAACTGCTCCAAAAAAATGAAGAGGACCAAATACTTCCAAACTCATTCTAGGAGGCCAACATTACCCTGTTACCAAGACCAGACAGGATAGAAAACAACAACAACAAAAAAACACTGAAAACCAATATCCCTGATGAACATATATGCAAAAATTGTTAACAAAATACTAGCAAAACAAATACAATAGCACATTAAAAAGATAATTCTCCATAATCAAGTGAGATTCATTCCAGGCTTCTATATATGGCTCAACATTTGCAAATCAAGGAACTTAATGCCTCACATTAAGAGAAAAAAGGACAAAAAGCATATGATTATTTAAATAGTTGTAGAAAAAGCAATTAACAAAACTCAATATCCCTTCATGACAAATAAAAATATTCTCAACAAATTAGGTATGTAGGAATGTACCTCAGTGGAGTAAGGCCATATATAACAACCCCATTGCTATCATCATGCTGAATGTTTCTCTAATATGTGGAACAAAACAGAGATCCCCACTTTCACCACTTCTATTCAAGATAGTACTGCAAGTCCTAGCCAGAGCAATTAGGCAAGAGAAAGAAAAATGGCATACAAATTGGAAAGTAAGAAGTTAAATTATACATGTCTGCAGATGACATAATCTTATATATGGAAAACCCTAGAGACTCCAGTTGAAAAAAACAGAAACCTGTTAGATCTAATAAACAAATTCAATAAAAATGGAGGATACAAAGTCAACATGCAAAAATCAGTGAAATTTTTAGACACCAATAGCAAACTTCTGAGAAAGAAATAAAACAATTCCATTTTTGATAGCTACAAAAAGTACCTAGGAAGAAATTTAACCAAAGAGCTGAAAGATCTCTATGTGGAAAACTATAAAATACTTTTGAAAAAAATGTTCAAGACACACATAAATAGAATATATTGTTTTCAAGAATTGAAAGAATGGTACTGTTACGACTTTCATATTACCCAAAGTAACCCACAGATTGAATGTATTCCCTAGTAAAATTCCAATGACTTTTTTTACACAAGTAGGAAAAACCATTTTAAAATTAATATAGAATGACAAAAACCCTCTAATAGCCCAAACAATCTTTATCACAAAGAACAAGCCTGGATGCATCACACTACCTGACTTCAAAATATACTACAAAGCTATAGTAACAAATAGCATGATACTGGTATAAAAACAGATTTTATTCTGTTCCACATAGACCAGTGGAACAGAACAGAAGGCCAACAAATACGTGCATTTACAGCAAATACATTTCCCATGAAGCTGCTAAGAACACACAATAAGGAATCTTTTTAATAAATGACATTGGGAAAACTGGATAGCCACATGAAGAAAAATAAAGAGAAGTAAGAGATTCTTATCTCCCACCATATACAAAAGTCAGCTTAATATGGATTCAAGACTTAAATGTAAGACTAGGAACTATGAACGTACTGGGAAGAAACATAGAGGTAAAGCTCCATGATATTGACCTGTGCAGTGACTTTTTAAAAGATGAACTCGAAAGCACAGGCAACAACAACAAAAAAATAGATAAATGGCATTATATCAAAATTAACAGTTTCTGTAAAGCAAAGAAAGCAGAGTAATGAAACAACTGCATGGGAGAAAATATTTGCAAACTATATGCATCTGATAAGGAGTTACTATCCAAAATATATAAGGAATTCAATTTAATAAAAAGAATACAAATAATCTGATTTTTAAAATAGGCAAAAAAATCAAGCAGAAAAAGGATTTCAATAAAATTTAACATCCCCTCATGTTAAAAACTTTCAATAAACTAGGTATTGAAGGAACATACTTTAAAATAGTAAGAGTCATCTATGACAAAACTCCAGCCAACATTGTAGTAAATGGGCAAAAGCTGGAAACGTTCCCCTTGAAAATTGACACAAGACAAGGATGCCCTCTTTCACCACTCCTATTCAACACAATGCTGGAAGCTCTGGCCAGAGTAATCATCCAGAAGAAAAAAATAAAAGGCATCAGAATAGAGAGACAGGAATTCAAACTATCCTTGTTTGCAGATTATACGCTTTTATGACTAGAGAACCCCATATTTTCAGGCCAAAAGCTTCATCATCTGATAAACCACTTCAGCAAAGTTGCTAGATACAAAGTCAATGTACAAAAATCAGTAGCACTCCTATACACCACAACCCCCAAGCCAAGAACCAAATTAGGAACACAATCTCATTCACAATTGTCATACAAGAAAAAAAAAAAAATACAAAACCTAGGAATACAGCTAACTAAGGGGTGAAAGAGCTCCACAATGAAAATTACAAAACACTGCTCAGAGAAATCAGAGATGACACAAACAAATGGAAAAACATTTAATGCTCAGTGATAAAATGAATCAGTATTATTAAAATGACCATACTGTCCAAAGCAATTTACAGATTCAATGCTACTCTTATGAAACTACCAATGACATTCTTCGCAGAATTTTTTAAAAATTTTAAAATTCATATTAAAAAAAAAGTCCAAATAACCAAGGCAATCCTAAGCCAAAAGAACAAAGCTAGAGATATCATATTACCCAAAATCAAACTATACTACAAGGCTACGGTAACCAAAACAACATGATAATGGCACAAAAACAGACACATAGACCAATGGAACAGAATAGAGAGCCTATAAATAAGGCCAGACACCTACAATCATCTGATTTTTAACAGAGCTGACCCAAATAAACAATGGGGAACTATTCAATAACTAGTTCTAGGATAACTGGCTAGCCATATGCAGAAGATTAAAATTAATCCCTTCCATACACCATATACAGAAATCAACTCAAGTTGAATTAAATACTTAAATGTAAAACCTAAAACTGTCAATACCTTGAAGATAACCTAAAAAAATACCATTCTAGACTTAGGACCTGGTGAAGATTTAATGATGAAAATGCCGAAAACAACTGAAACAAAAATATTGACAAAAGGGACCTAATTAAACTAAAGAGTTTCTGCACAGCAAAAGAAACCATCAACAGAGTAAACAAACGACCTACAGAATGGAAGAAAATATTTGCAAACTATCCATCTGACAAATGTCTAATATCTACAATCTATAAGAAACATATTTGCAAGCAAAAGACAACCCCATTATAAAGTAGGAAAAGGCCATGAACAGACACTTTTCAAAAGAAAACATCCATGTAGCCAACAAGCATATGAAAAAATACTCAACATCACTAATTATTAGGAAAATACAAAATCAAAATCACAATAAGATACCATCTCACACCAGTCAGAATAGCTATTATTGAGAGGTCAAAAAATAACAATGCTGGCAATGTTGTGGAGAAAAGGGAACACTTATACACTGCTGGCAGCAGTGTAAATTAGTTTAGCCATTATGGAAGCAGTGTGGTGATTTTTCAAATAACTTAAAACAGAATTATTATTGGACCGATTAATCTCATTGTTGGGCATATAACCAAAGGAATATAAATTATTCTATCATAAAGACACAAGCACGTGTATGTTCATTACAGCACTATTCACCATTGCAACTACATGGAGTCAACCTAAATGCCCATCAACGGTAGACTGAAATAAGAAAATGTGGTATATATAATACTATAGAATACTATGCATCCATAAAAAAAATGAGATCATGTCCTTTGCAGCAACATGTATGGAGCAGGGGGCCATTATTCTAGGCAAAGTAACACAGGAACAGAAAACCAAATACCACGTTCTCACTTGTAAGTGGGAACTAAATAAAAACACATGGACACAGGCCAACAGCAGACACTGAGGTCGGAGGGTGGGAAGTGGAAGATGATCAAAAAAATACCCATTAGTTAATATGCTTATTACTATGCTTATTGGGTGACAAAAAAAATCTGTATATCAAACCCCCATGACATGCAGCTTAGTTATATAGCAAACCTGCATATGTACCCCTGAACCCAAAATAAAAGTTAAAAAAAAAAACTAGACATTAAAACGAGACCTAGAAACTAAACATACTGTACTATAGCCAACTGTCAGTTGTTCACCTACTCCTCTAACCAAGTTACTATACCTAATTCTTCACATCTTCAGAATCAGTTCTACTCCAGAATTGGGCATCTATTTGGCTGAAACAATATGCCAGCCTATGGCAGTAAAGTGGCATTTGAGAATCTGTTCTGGCTTTGGGATTTATTTTTTTACTTTGCTCACTAATTTATTTAAAAGTATTTATTGAGCACCTGCTATGGACCAGGCGTGATACTAGTGGAATACAATAGCAAGTAAAAGCAATTCCATTCCATTTTATCTCATATATCAGAGAGAGGTTGATATCAACCAATAATTACATCAAAAGTATAAGATTAGTATTTTATTTCTTCATTCACTTTTTAAGTATTTTAAGTATATTTTATGATCCAGAAAGAATCCAGGCTGTAGGAAATACAAAATGAGAAGGGCAGACACCTACCTGCCTCCCTGGAGTATTGCATCCTATGAGTAAGAAATACAATCAGGGGCTGGGCGCGGCGGTGGCTCACGCCTGTAATCCCAGCACTTTGGGAGGCCGAGGTGGGTGGATCACGAGGTCAAGAAATCGAGACCATCCTGGTCAACATGGTGAAACCCTGTCTTTACTAAAAATACAAAAAATAAGCTGGGCATGGTGGCTTGGGCCTGTAGTCCTAGCTACTCAGGAGGCTGAGGCAGGAGAATTGCCTGAACCCAGGAGGGGGAGGTTGCGGTGAGCCGAGATCGCGCCATTGCACTCCAGCCTGGGTAACAAGAGCGAAA
>NW_016107672.1:1863895-1879073 GCF_001604975.1 Cebus imitator
TAATCAGCATAAAGATATCACTGAAAACTGAGGATGACTGAATGAGATCACTTACAGAGAAAAACAGAGACAGAGCAAAAATTATCAGTAAAAGCAGAAGCCAGCTAATGAGACCTAGAAGCTGTGATTTTATCGAGGAGTACTATCAAGGACAGTGTGTGTTAAAATATATTTTTAAAAAGTAAAAACTATCACTTATATAGACATACAATAAATACATGTAAAATTTATTTAACTCATTAATCAACAAAGACCCATACAGATGTCACAACCAATCTAAAGAAGTCAAATTAAATATGGAGTAAAGAAAGGAATGTTAAAATAAATTCACAAATGGGCCCAAAATATAATTTTGGAGAGGGGGTAAAGGTAAGAATTGCATCCCTCATTAGAGAGAATTTATTTTCATGTCTACAGATAAGAATTATCTCTATTGCTTTCAGTTATCTGTAAATCCCAATTGTAAAGTAGCTCAGTAGCCCCACAGAATCAGATAATCCCAGAACATCCAGTATTGCATTCAAAAGACATCTAGCAATCTTCTTTACTTATTCAAAGTAAAATTGTCATTTACATGGATAGCCAACAGAATATACTGTCCTAGAAGCCAAAAGAGAAAATAATTTCAATACTGAGCGAGTAATCACCTGTGTTGAAAGCTACTAAGTACAGGGAAATGAAGATAAAGAAGTACCCTATGTATTTGATAATATGGAAATAACTGGTGTCCACGAAGTAATAATTTTGGAGGGGAATGGGGATAAAAACCAGACCTCTAGAGAGTAAATGGAAAGTTGAGAAGTGAAGACTGGAAATTAAACAACTCTTTAGCTGGATTTTTGTTGTTGTTTCTTTGTTTTATCCTATTAAGGAAAATATTGAAGTGTGGTAGAATCTGGAGGCAGACTAGTGATGAAGGACATTTTTTGCCTTGATTATATTAAAAGATGCTGGATTTTGTTTGAATCTTTGAATGTCGATAAGAATATCCAGGAAAGAGGGAGACATCACTAATGTAGAAAACAAAGGAGAATAAATACAGGTGTAGAATGTTTACAAAAGCAAAACTACTAAGATCCACCGTCTAAGTGCAAGAGTATATATGACAAGAATAAAAATAAGGATAATATAAAATGGATAATATGTGGAACTTTCCTTTCCCAAGTGAAAGAATTCCCCTGACATGTAATTGTGTTCTGGTATTTGTTTTTAATATTCTAACCAATGTCCAAGTTTCCTAAGACTCAATTCTCCCATTAGCTAGAAATTCCATTTTTTCACCACCATCCTCTCTCCATGTATGCAGCCTGACATTTCATCTACCTTTCCATTTCTAGCTGCTAATATCACGGCCAAATGCTTGGTCTAGAGTCATCTACCAATAATCTGACCCGTTTCAGGTTAAATGAATATCAGAACTCTTTAACTCATTCTGAACTTTTGACTCAAGGTGATCCCTCAAAATTTGTTGTTTTTCTCTTGAAGGATATTGACTTTTAAATTTTCCTTAGTCCTAAAGTCTTCATGCCTCTGTGCCTTTGTGTCTACCAGCCTCAGCTTCTGTTTTTATGTTGATCCTTCTGTTGGATATCCTTTTCTATGAGTCACCATAAATTTTGTCATGGGATTTCTTTACCAAATGCTTATGACAAATACCTTAAATACAAAGATTTGAGAAGATCTTACCATCTAATTACACTGCAGAGACTTAGGTATAATATGTCAACTTGAAGAAATAAGTACCTTTCTTATTTATATAATTTATAAAAAATAATTATGTCTCATGAAATTTTACTAACATGGTCTTAGAGAGCAAAAGTAGGTATATCTGATGTAATAGAGTCAAAGTGGATACGTGAGAGAGAACTCTGCGAGGAATATACAGATGTTTTCAAATTTCATATTGTGAGATTTTTTCTTCTTGTTTCTGAAGAAAGTGGTCCTGATGATCTTCAGAAGCAGCCAGTGTAAATGATGTATAAAAGTGTCTGTGTTGCATTAATTCTGTCAACACAAAAGTACTCAAGTTTTGTTAATAAAACTGAATTCTCTTAACCCACCAAAAACATATACTTTTTCATATGATTTCCATGGACCTTGAAGCTTTCAACCTCATGAAGTCCTTAATAAAACTGTAAAAATATATTTATAAGTTTTAAATATCAATTCTAGGCAATAGGTTTTCACTAAATAATATAAAGCAAAAGAAGGAGTATATTTTGTGTATTTCTAAACCTTCACCGACACAAGTTTGTATGTTCTATACAAAAGGAAAAGTCTGACACAGTGACTCATGCCTGTAGGTTCCAGCACTGTGGGAGCCTGAGGTGGGAGGATTGCTTGGGGCAAGGAGTTCAAGACCAGCTTAGAAAACATAGTGAGACGCCATCTCCACAAAAATTAACAAATGCAAAAACTTAGCCAGGCATGTTGATACACACCTGTAATACCAGCTAGTAGGGAGACTGATGTGGGAGGATCACTTGAGTTCAGGAGTTGAAAGCCACAGTGAGCCATGATCATGCCATGGCACTCTAGCCTGGGCAACAGCAATACCCCAACTCAAATAAATAAATAAATAATTTTTTTTAAAGTGAAGAGAACATAGGTTAATCACAAGACTCAGTTCTATGATAGTCTTTTAAGAGAGCAACTGTATGTATTCTATCCTTCTAAAAAACTAATATTTACCTTTCTCTGTGGCAGCCATGTTAGTATAAGGCTAATATTAAGACTACTATAAACTTAATTTTTTGTTTCATTGTCTGTCTGTTTTGAAAAGGAGTCTCACTCTGTCACCCATGCTGGAGTGCAGTGGCAGCATCTCTGCTCACTGCAACCTCCACCTCCCAGGTTCAAGTGATTGTTGTGCCTCAGCCTCCTGAATAGCTGAGATTACAGGTGTGTGCCATCACACTGAAATAATTTCGGACATTTTTAGTAGAAATGGGTCTTCGCCATATTGGCCAGGTTGGTCTCAAACTCTTAACCTTAGTGATCCACCTGCCTCAGCCTCCCAAAGTGCTGAGATTACAGGAAAGTTATTATTAATCCCAGAACAAGTTTTTATATAAAGAACATTTGAGTCACAAGACCATGGTGACTTGGTGACTTACTTATGAGATCTAGGGCCATACAACATATCTGACCATCTTTTTGCTGTGTAAAATAAAGATAATCCAATTTCCACTGGTATGAGGGGATTAAATAGTATATCATTTATGACTAACCCAATAATTAGCATATACTAGATTGCCAATAAATTTTGGTTTCTTCCCTTCCATTCAAAATAGGAAAACAGATGCAAAGATGATGCTATGAAATGCTCAGTATCCCAGAGTGATTACTTTTGTGGGATGTTCAATAGTCAAAAAGGATCCAGATTAGTCTCCATTGTCTTCACTCACAATACCAACTAATAAGTTGAAATATGAAAAGTCCAGTCAGCCAACATGTTTTGTTTCTAAATATTAACATGGTTGGTTACACACATGTAACCAACAGCTTCCTGTTTAGGACTTCACTCCACCCAAAAACTTATTAGAGTTCTAAAAATACAAACTATCTGGAGACCAGATAGAGATAGATTGGTGAAAACTCAGTAAATTCCCCTCAGTGGTGAAAAACACAGCAAAGGTGTTTGTGATGATAGTTCAGTAACACCATCTATATGTGAGAAAAATAACATGTTTCTTGGTGACAGTTCTTTTACAATGAAGTGACTGTTTCGGTGTTAGAGAAATGACACTACAGTCTACTGGTTAAGTTCTGAGCCATTTAGCTCCTACAGAGGCCTTAGTTTACCTCTTTACTTCAATTTTCTAAGCCAGTAGTTTAGATTAGATGTATGGTTAGACTAGGCATATAGAAAAAACTTTTGAAAACACCTACACTATGATGAAAAATGCTTTTAGAATAAAGAATAAGAATCTTTGGATTGACTGGCATAGACAGACATTTATGTCCACTCTAAAAGCCTAGTAAATCATTGTTGAAATTTTTAAAAATCTAAATATTTTCATCTTATATTTGTAAATAACAGTTTTAATGTTCATAATCTTTATTACTATGGTAAATCACAACATGAGATCTGCCTTTTTAACAAATGTTTAAATGTACAAAACATTATAATGTACCACAGATGTAATTCTTATACAGCAGATCACTAGAGCTTAATTAGCTTGCTTAACTGAAACTTTATGCCTATAGGTCAGTAACTCGACTTCCCATTTCCTTTGCCCCCAGCCCCTGGCAAGCACTATTGCACTACTTTTTGATTCTATGAATTTGATTATTTTAGATACCTCATATAAGTGGAATCATGCCGTTTTTGTCTTTTTGTCCCCAGCTATTTTCACTTAGCTTAATGTCCTCAAGATTCATCCATGTAGAAATATATTGCAGGATTTCTTGCTGTTTTAAGGCTGAATAGTAAATCATTATGTGTCTACCACATTTTAATCCATCATCAGTCAATGAGCAGGTTGTTTTTCTATCTTGGCCATTATTAATAGTGCTGAAATTAAATAAACATGGGAGTGCTAATACCTTTTTAGGATCCTGATTTTAATTATTTTGAATAAACACTCTGAAGTGAGATTGCCAGACCATATCAAAGTTCTATGTTTAACTTTTGGTGAATGTCTATAATATTTTCTACAGTGGCTGCTATATTTTGCATTGTCACAGCAGTAGGCAAGGGTTTCAATTTTTCCACATTTTTGCTAACAGCTTTCTTTTGGTTTTTGATAATAACTATCCTGGCAGGTGTGAGGTGATATCATTGTAATTTTGTTTGCATTCTCTAATAATTAGTGATGATGATAATTTCTATGCCTATTGGGCCATTTGTATGTTTTCTTTGGAGAAAAGACATCTTTTAAGCCTCACAATTACAATAAGGAAGATCACCAATGATATTTCCTAACTTTAGGTAGAAAACCACCTTAAGCTGTAGTTTTTAAATTAAAGTGGAGCAAAAATACTCAGACATCTCACCAGTGATGGAAACAATTAATATTATTGGCATCAAAGAGATCTGTATTTCTAGTTCTGTTCACATCAAATCCTCAGAGGTCAGAGGTGAATACTACTCCTTTCTAATTTGGATATTCTTGCTTTCTCTTGCCTAATTTCTCTGGCTAGGACTTTCAATATTATGTTGAATGATGGTAGTGAGAGTGAGCATCCTTGTTTTCTTCCAGTTCTTAGAGGAAAAGCTTTACGCTTTTCTTCATTCAATAAGACCTGTGGATTTGTCATACATGGCCTCTATT
The DNA here is from genome assembly GCF_001604975.1 of Cebus imitator. NCBI lineage: Eukaryota > Metazoa > Chordata > Mammalia > Primates > Cebidae > Cebus > Cebus imitator. The sequence goes on from NW_016107672.1 coordinate 1,869,172, forward strand.
GTGTTGAAGTATTTTTATCCATACCTAATTTATTAAGTGTTTTATCACAGAGAGATAATGAATTTTATCAAGAGCTTATTCTTCTTCTACTGAGATTATCATATAATTTTTGTCCTTCATTCTATAGATGTATGAAGTTATTAATTTGCATATGGGAACATCTTGCAGATGTCATGATCATATATATAGTAAAACCCAAAGACACTATCAAAAACCTCCTAGAACTGGGAAACAAATTCAGTTAAGTTGCAGGACAAAAATTACACACAAAAATAAGTAGTGTTTCTATATATGAACAAGGTACTAGCTGGAAAAGAAATCCAGAAGGTAATCTCATTTACAAGCCACCTCCAAAAAATAATATATATAGGAATAAATTTAACCAAGGAGGTGAAAGAACTCCAAATAGAAAACTAAAAATCACTAATGAAAGAAACTGAATGGAATACAAAAGATAGAATGACATTCTATACTCACGAATTGAAAGATTATTATTAAAATGACAATATTACCCAACCTGATCTAGAGAGTCAACACAATCCCTACCAAAATACCAATGACATCTTCCATAGAAGCAGAAAACAATTCTAAAATGAAAATAGTACTACAAAAGACCCTGAATAGCCAAAGTAATCCTGATCAAAAATAACAATGTTGTAAGTATCACACTACTAGACCTCAAAACATACTACAAACCTGTAGTAACAAAAGCAGCATGGTACTGGCATAAAAACAGACACACAGATGAAGGGAACAGAATGAAGAATACAAAATTAATCCACTTATCTACAGCCAAATGATGTTTGACAAAGGTGCCAAGAACACTCATTTGAAAAAGAAAATCTCTTAATTTGTGCTGGGAGAAGTAGATATTTGCATGTTGAAGAATGAAACTTGACTCCCACCTCTCACCCTATAGGAAAATCAATGCAAAATGGATCAAAGGACTAAACGTTAAACCCAAAATGGCAAAATTACTAAAAGAAGACATAGAAGGTACACGTCAGGTTATTTATCTGGGAAAACATTTTATGAACATGACCTCAAAACACAGTCAACAAAAACAAACAATGGGATTATATCAAACTAAGAAGCTCTGCACAGCAAAAGAAGTAATCAATAGAGTGAAAAGAAAACCTAAAAAGTGAAAGAAAATATTTGTAAACTACTCATCCTACAGAGGATTAATATCCATCTAGAATAGACAAGGAATTCAAACATCTCAACAGCAAAATAATAACAATAATAATCTGAATAAAAATAGGCAAATTATATTAATAGATCTTTCTCAAAAGAAGACATACAAATGGCCAACAGCTACATGAAAATCTACTCATCAGAGAAGTGAAAATCAAAACCACACTAATATATCATCTCACCCCATTTAGGATGGCTATCATCAAAGAAAAAATAATGAATGCTGGTGAGGATGTGGAAGAAAGAGAACCTTTAAACACTGCTTGTGGGAATGTAAACTAGTACAACCACTGTGGAGTACAATCAGTATGGAGGTTCCTCAAAAGCTACAAATAGAATGAAATATGATCCAGCAATTCCACTACTGAGAATTATCCAAAGAAAAGGAAGTCATAGAGACATCTAGACTCCAATGTCTACTGCACCACTATTCACAATAACCAAGATATAGAATCAACCTAGGTGTCCAACAACAGCTGGACATTAGATCTAATGATCCCATTAGATAATGGAGCTACCCTATTTACAAGTACTCATATTTATCTCTGATACCATATTTTTACTATACCTTTTCAATGTTTGGATATTTTTAGATACACAAATACTTACCATTATGTTACAATTGTCTATAGTATTCAGTACAGAAACATGCCATGTAGGTTTTTAGCCTAGGAGCAATAAGCTATACCATAGAGCCTAGGTGTGTAGTAGTATATACACACAATGGAATACTATTCAGCAGTAAGAAATAATGAAAACCTATAATTCACAGCAACATGGCTAGAACTGGAGAATGTTAAGTGAAATAAGCCAGTAGCAAAAACTTAAACACGGCGTGTTTTCACTCATATGTGAAAGCTAAAAATAACTGATCTTATAGAAGTAAAAAGTGGAACAGAAGATATTAAAGACTGGGAAGGGTATGAGAAAAGGAGGGATAGGCAGAGATTTATTGAAGGATAAAAAATTACAGCTAGATGGGAAGAATAAGTTCTAGTGTTTCATAGAATTGTAGTATGACTATATTAACTGTAATACATTATGTAGTTTTAAATAGCTCAAAAGAGGATATTGAATATTTCCAACACAAATGATAAATGTTCAAGAAGATGGATATGCTAATTATCCTGATCTAACTGCTATATGTTCTATGTATGAAAATATCACTGAGCCCTGTGATTATGTACAGTTATTTTTTTATCAAGTAAAAAATAAAATTAAAAAAATATAAACCCTTTGTATACTTCCAGCCACATCATAGGTGACTCAGATCACGAGCTGGCTTTTGTTGAACACAATGTATTATTATTCTTGCTGTATCAGGGTCTGTGGTCCAACCAAATCTTAAAAATACACCATAGAACTAATGTATTTCAATACTTAATATAGCATTGTACTAAAAGAAATCATTTTAAAATAAATTTAAGTCAAGAATCCACTTGGTCATTTTTATTCCTAGGCAGAGTGGTCCTTTTATCCTAAAGACTTTGCAAGAGTAACAACTTTCATGGAACAGATAATTGATACACTCATTATTGAAAAAAAAAAAAAAGGAAGGAAGAGGAAAGAGGAAAGGGAGAGAGGGAGGGAAGAAATACAACAAAAAAGGAGCGAATTCTCATTTAGAACCAGATTTTGATGTTTTTTGGTATGTTATGGAATGTTTTCTTTGTCCATATTTTAGAGATAATACTAACATACAGTCATGTATAACAATGTTTTGATCAAGGACAGACATATACAATGGTGATCCCATTAGATAATGGAGCTACCCTATACAGGCATACCCATAATTATCTTTTATTCCACGTTTTTACTATACCTTTTCAATGTTTGCATATTTTTAGATACACAAATACCATTATGTTATAATTATCTATAGTATTCAGTACAGAAATATGCCATACAGGTTTTTAGCCTAGGAGCACTAAGCTACACCATAGAGCCTAGGTGTGTAGTAGGCTATACTATCTAGCTTTGTGTAGGTACATTCTATGATGTTTGCACCATGAGGAAATCACTTAACTAGACACTTCTCAGAAAGTATACCTGTCATTAAGCAGGACATAACTGTATTATAAAAATTATAAATTTTTATAATTTTTAATTATAAAATTAAAACTCAGAAAATATTATAGTCTACACATGTTTCAATAAGACAGTTTGAGATATAATTTTAAAATGAGGTATAAAGTAGGCAACATTATTAAATCAAAAAAATGCTAAATTTGAATCCTAATTAAGGCTTTATACCTTATTTCTGACCACACTAGATAAGGGTTCCGGCCAACCTATCAAATTATCTCATTTTAATAGTACTTTGAAATTTTCTCGATTGCCCACATACTAGGTTTTTAATCTCAGATCACAAATCTTACATATTTTTCTGAAGACCACACCAAACAAAAATGTAATGTCTTCCTTCTGATTTGTGGGAGGGTCACTGCAGAGGAAGCTTACTTACTACATAAGGCCTCAATGTATTAGTCTGTCAGAAGTCAATAGTTCATATATTAAGCTAAGAAGATATTTTCATAATCTTCCAAACTATTAAGCCTCATACATAATGAATCTGGTGTGCATTACGACAAAAGGCATAGACACAAACTATGCTTATGGCACTAGTCATAGTGGCTTTTTTAGAATGAATAAATGTATGTTAGTGTAGCATATAATAAACTGTTGGATATCTTTCATACCAAAATTCTAAGCTGAAGCTAACTTAATCAACAACATCTTAGAGTCTAGGAATTTCATTATTATTTATATTGATTTAGCAAAAACAGAAAATAAGGAAATGGCATCACCAGTCCATAAAGTTCCACAGTTATATTTAGGAACCACAAGCCAGCAAAATGAGCTTGTCAAGAGGAGAAAAATGAGCGTTCAAATAAACATAAATGGTCTTTCAGGTGTTGCTGAGTACACAAAGTAGCAAGTTCTGAAAAGTTAGCAGAGAAAGGTAGTAGCAGTTAGATCTTGCACATGCAGGGAGTCAATTCAAAGTCAGGTCGTAAGAGAAGCCCTAGTTCCAGAGATGTTAGTATGTTATGAACTAGTGCAATGTTGGAAAGGTAAATAGGAAATTTCGGGCAGGAACATAGAGGCTGAAACTCAGGGAAGAGAAGTAAAAGGATAGTGGGCTGACACCTTATTAACACGTTCTTGCTCTTTTCAAATGTAAAATGAGATTAAACTGGTGTAATGGAAAATGTGCCACATAGCCAATATCATTCTAAAGATCTATTAGAATAATATTGTATATATTCACACTAATGTTTACTGTGCTTTCAGTAATTAAATACTATCTATTTTAATTTACACTCAGTTTACTTTCTATTTGAAACCTGAGAAATGTTGGAAAAACATGGTCTTATATTTTTATTGCAAGGTACTTATCAAAAGCTTTAAATGTTTGTGATGCCTTTCTCAAGGTTTTATTATGAAATAGATTGGCCGGGGGTAAATACATCAGAATAAATGTCAAAGTGTAATTTGAGAAATAATATTATTTGCTAATGATCAAGGCTTGCCATTCTGGACTGCAAATACTAATCCACATATAAGCCAAAAGATATAAACAGAGTTCAGAGAATAAATTACAGGGAAATACAATGTGTATTTTGGATTTAGTGTGGATGGCATTTACATCTTACTGGTTCACAAAAAAACCCTGAACTTCCTTTTCAGTGAGTTTTTACTTCATTGGCAAACCTTCTTTAATAAAAAGGTAGAGCTTTATTTTATTTACTCTTCTTGGTAATTCTCCAAGTGTTCAATACAAACTGAGAAATGCTCCTCACCTCCATCTGTGCTTGAAATTTTTATTAATAGTGTATGGGTCACTATGTTTATTTTGAGAAAGAAAATCATAAATATTGAAAAATTACTAAGTAAACAAACCATCAACATTACATCAAAAACTTTCATTTAAACCAACAGGCATAATGGTACAAAAACACATTCATTAATTATCCTCGTTACTAGTATTTTTATTGTTTTTTGCTACTCAACAATAAACAGGTTCAATTGGTAAGTGATAGCACTTTTTATATTTTCCTTTTTAAATTTTATGCATAAAAAGATAATTCAATGTGTTTCACAAGGAGTAAAATTTCATTTGGATGTAAAATTTGTTTATTAAAGATACATGTTTACTAAAGTGAAAGACAAATTCTTGACCTAAAAAGATGTTATAGCCTCTGTGATCCCCAAATTTCTATGGCCAAATTTCCCAGGTCTGCTGTGATCAGCATTCCCTTTTCTATTTTCCTGCCACCACCAGATCCTTGCTGCCTGTCTTCAAGATTATTGCAGAAAATTCCACATGGTCCTAATGCCCTGAATGCTTTCCTAAATCAAATTTGTCTTTAATACTATGGAAAATTATATCTGTCTATAAAAACATTTTGATGATGTCATTACCCTACTCAAAAATTTTTGATTTTGAGTAGGTCTTTGTTTCTCTAATCAATAAAGAATTAAAGACCTACTAAAAATCACTAGAGAATTAAGGACCCTTCTGTCTCCTAGTCAAAGTCTTCCACAGGAAACCCAGCCCTATGCCCCCATCTCATCTCATGCCCTCTACAGAACCATTTCTCTTGCCAAATTGATCTGCTCCTTCTTTTCTAATATGCCCCAGACGTTTCCATCTTTGCTTAACCCTTTGAAATCTGTTCTCCTGATAGTTAAAATCTTCTGAATCTTTCAGATTTCCTAGAAGAAACTGATTTGGCCCTAGTACCTTAAAAGCTCATAGAGAGGAAAACACATCTTGATGATCATTTCTTTTCCAAAGACGCCTAATACAGTTTCGGCACACAGAAGGTGCCCAAGAAAATATCTGATTATTTGGTTGGTTTATGTTTATCCTATCTGAGAGAGGTGCTACAACATAATGCTATACCACATACTTCATTGTACCCTGATAAAATGTGAATATGCTTCGAATTATACTTATATCCTTTAAATTATATGTACTCAATGTGCACTAAAATACCACAATTTTAATCCTGATAAAGCTTTACTTTAATATAGCTCCTTAATCTACCTTATACAAAAACTTGCATACAAAGCATATAAAAAACATATTTTTACTTCTATTTGAGGACTAGGTTCCTGTGTTACTTGGACTCACAAAAAACTCTTAAATTATTAAGAATAATTGTCTGGGCACAGTGGCTCACACCTATAATCCCAGCACTTTGGGAGGCTGAGGCAGGTGGATCACGAGGTCAGGAGTTCAAGACCAGCCTGACCAAGATGGCCAAACACTGTCTCTACTAAAAATGCAAAAATTACCCAGGTGTGGTGGCACATGCCTATAATTTCAGCTACTCAGAAGGCTGAGACAGGACAATCACTTGAACACCGGAAGTGGAGGTAGCAGTGAGCCAAGATTGCGGCAATGCAACTCCTGCCTGGGTGACAGAACAGGACTCCATCGCAAATAATAACAATAATAATAATTAAAACCATGTTTTAAAATTACAGCTTAAACTAATTTGAAAAGCGATACCAAATATCAGCATACAATAGGGCTGAACATAAGAAGATTGCAGAAGGAGGATACTTCACAGAAAGGCAGTAACAATTCTCACAAATGTTAAGAGATTTTTGTACAATTAATGCCATAATCCTGGATAGAAATTTGTCCATTATCCTTTTTGGCATGTACTGAGAGACATTTCCTTCTCTAAAAAACTAAGATGGTTCTTCCATTTTCTCATAAAAGAAAACTCAAAGTCTCTCTGTATTAATTAATTTCTTTCTGAAGTTTATTATCAAAGCTTTATATGAACTGAATTTGTTCAACTTAATTTGTTCCCTTAATCTACCTATGTATTATATAAAAATAATTCCAGGTGAAATTATGGAGTCAACCCGGTTTCCTGGGTTTCATCTTAGGAGACTCAATTATTTACCACTTTAAAAACAGTAACTCTTCTTGTGCATAAATGTAACATATTAGAATACCAGCAAGTCAAACTGCTGACTACTTTCATTAACTTTTGCCAACATAAGATTCTGAATTTTTCCTTGTTGCAAATAAATAAAATCCTCAGAAAAATTCATTCACTTCTTCAAAATGGTTTATTTCACTTTAACAACAACCACAGGGTACCAGCAAGTCACTAAATCTTTCAGAAAATGCTACCTGGTGTTCTTTATAATACCTAACAGCAATGGACATTCATTTTGGTTAACCATTATAGCCATTCTTTGCATTTTTGTATCTTTTTCCAAAGAGGAGGAAATATGGCCCTATATAAACCTAATGCCAAGAAAAATGTAAGCTAGTACTCATTAAAATACCCACTCTTTGCCAAAGCTAAATTCTGCCTCAGAATTGTGAGGGTAACGCCCATCACAGTGCCTTTGATGCCACAGTAAATTGTTTCAAACGTCTTCCTGCTATTTAAAGTATGGAAAAAATACAGACAATCTTCTGGAATGCATTCATTACCTTGAAAGTGCTTGACATGCTGGTCATGCTGAAATGAATGTGATTGTAGCTTTTGTGGTATAAAACACTTTTATCTCATTATAGTCTCAAGACAATTTATGTTATAATCCCATTTTCACTTACAATTGCTCTCAAAATTCTTCACTGAGAAACTTTCACACTACAGAAACAGATTTAAATTTACCCTTTACATTTTTAAAAATATGAACAAAACATCCTTGACAAAAGAAGAAGTCTTTCAAAAATCAGAGGTTAGTTATATGAAGATTCCAGATTACTGTGGTCATTTCAATTATCATTATCATACTATCAGATCACAGAAGAAAAGAAAATGAAACAAATTACGATTTAACCATTGTTAATTTTTAACTAGGAGCTGGCTTGGTATGATGAAACTTGAGAGTAAAATGTGAAAGAAATATATTTTAATTACATATAAATTATCTATACACTTCTTGTGTTATCATCTTTGCTGCAAATAACAAAGTCAATTTTCCTGCTAGGGAACATGTTATCCATTAGTAAAGAACAATAGGCTTAGAAACATCAAAATTTAGAGAACTTAAAGTTTTCATATTATAAATATTTGTGAATATTTAAACTAATGGTATTCAAAACTGATTAAGCTGCAACTAAATGATGAACTTGGTCGATTTTCTACAAGTAGGAACATTTACTAGTTTTTCTCCACACTCTAATTATGCTGCATTGCCTCTTCTTCCAGATAATGAATCTCTCTCTATACAACCAGATAACACCTAAATTCTCATTAGGAACTCCAGTGGCCTGACTCACCTCTCCTGCTCTGACTCTTGCCATTTGCTCCCACCCACTACTCTTCTGTCTTCTGTATGTCTTTGTTTATGATAGTGCATCTGTCCAAATTACCCTTCCTCTGCTTTGCACATGCCCTGAGTGCCTGTGAACATAAACTCATCCCACAAACTCAACTAAAGATATTTTTTGATGGCTTTCCTGGCATTATTCACACCCCAAGGAGAAGTCATCACTTTTTCATTTCGGCCATTTAGCATAACATGTATAACACATTACCACATATAACAGTTTTTATTTTATCCATCTTCAAACCCCATTGCTCTCACTTCTAAAATACAGCCAGAATTTTCCCACTTCTCATTATATCCTTTACCACCACTTATCTCAATCTACACCAAAATCATTTCTGGTCTTACTGATTACAATACTCTCCTAACTCATCTCCCTTCTTCCACTCTGGCTTCTTCCAACCCACATTTCCTGAAGCCTATAAGGTGATCTTTTAAAAATGTCATCAGACTACATCATGCTGACTTGCATATTAATATGTTCCTATTACTTTATCATACAAATCTGAAGTCCCCCCATGGCCTGCAGTGCCCTGTATGATTTGGGCCCACCTGATTCTCTAACCTCATCTCACATCACCTTCCACCTCAACGCCTCATTATTCTCCAACACTAGGATTATCACACTGCTCTTCAAACACTCTGTACCCTTTCCCACTTCAGAGCTTACCCTCCTTGATGATCTCTGTAACTTCTAGTTCCTATGTGGGATTCTCATGGTCATCCTTCAGGTGTCTGCTCAAGTGTTACCTCCAAAAAGTGTTATCGTTCTTATCTAAAGTAGCCTCTCCCTATAGTACTCTAGACTATATAACCCCATTTTCCTATATATACCAAATACGTGTTAGAATATGAGGGCTTCATGAGGGTAAGAACCTTATCTGATTGGATGCTGATGCACCCTTCCATCTGAGCTCACAGTCTGATGCTTGGTGGATGCTCATTAAATATTTAAATAATTAGTTAATGACTATAGCTTTCCCTTTCTGTTACACTATAAACTCCTTGAAAGTAAGGATTGTGTCTCATTTTCCTTGGTAATCCAGAATCCAGAAAAATACTCAGCATAAGGTAAATTGTCCATGAATGATTGTGGAAAAAAAATAAAAGATTATATTTTAAAATGTGGTTAACATCTTTATATGCACAATATACATTTACGGAATACTTTTTATGGTGCATGGAATGGAACATAGAAAGTATTCAATAAATATTAAATAAATCAATGGACAGAGTATGCATAAAAATCACCTATTCTTCATGTTGCACTTGTACCTTAAAATATCCAAACTAAGGCCGGGCGCGGTGGCTCAAGCCTGTAATCCCAGCACTTTGGGAGGCCGAGGCGGGTGGATCACGAGGTCAAGAGATCGAGACCATCCTGGTCAACA
>NW_016107672.1:1879283-1889712 GCF_001604975.1 Cebus imitator
AAAAAAAAAAAAAAAAAAAAAAAAAAAAAATATCCAAACTAAGCAAGAACTTACAAACTTGAAAACTATAAAAGAAATCAGAACATGTCAAGATAAAAGTTTAGTTGTGCGCTATTAGTTATTATCTCTCATTCAAACCCCAGTGTCTTCCAGGTGTTCATGTTTACTCTTCTTCTTACATATAAAACAATCAGAAAACATCTGGGTCTTTATATAAACGTGGCCTATAATTTCAGGAAGTGTTCCTCAGTTAAAAAGTGTGGCCCTGAAAACACCTTCTAAGTTAAAACAGACTAATTTGGTAAGGAGTGTTGCTGTAGCATGCATGCTCTCCAATCATCAAAATTTCTAAATCATTTCAGTTGTCATTCAGAACAATGAAAAGAATCTTTCGGAACTAAGTTTTGATAACAAGCTCATAATCTGAAACTGAAACTTGAAGGGGTGTGAGGGCAAGGAGCAGCATTCTTTATAGTGTTGTTTTTTTTTTTAATAAAAAATAAAGCTTGGAGGGGTGTGAGGGCAAGAAGCAGCATTCTTTATAGTTTTTATTTTTTTAAAGTAAAATATGTGTTTGGATTGAAAGTAATTATCCTTTTGTGATTACATTTCGGAATAGACTTTTACGGGGCAATCAAGATTAGAACCACATATGCTAAGCTTAATAAAACATCAGTTCATAATAAAACAATTGCAATTAGAAACTGCTAGAAAACAACTAAAATTATAAAAATTTTAAAATAGAAATGCTTAAGTTAGGGAAGAAATAAAATAATACAAATCTTACATTTGCCCCATTAGCCTTAACCCCACCATTAAAACATATTTTTTCTGTACTGGTTTCACAGGAAAACTTGATGTTTATTTTTCTCTCTTTACATTATGTTTTCAAATAATGGCACATACTTTAACCATCAGGTTAAGTGATTTGAGCATTATAAGAAATAATCATCTACACAAGGTGTATTTGAATAAAAATTAGACAATTTTTAAGCATTTAAATTAAAAAAATTAAACTCAAGAAAAACTTAAAATCTGAAAATTCATTTTTGAAGGGAATAAAGTCAGAGATTATAATGAGGTTTTCATGAAACCTCAGAACTCCCAAAGGTGATTAAAATTCCAGTATTATGGTTGGGTATTCTTGTTTGCATTGTTTGTTTATATCATTCTTCTTACCATAGCTACCATTTATTGATTTCCCAACAGGAATCAGATATTGCCTTTAGAACCTACATTTATTATCTCTAAGTCTTATTTAACACTCAAGGTATTATTTCTCCTCTTTGTCAATGAGAGAAGTGAGGCTAGGCAAAATTCAGCTATTTGCAGGCCAGGTTTACCACCATCCAAATCAATGTCAAACCCTCCAGTCCCCTCAGGTGAACATACTCTCCATATCAGTGGTTTACAGTCCAGCAATAGAATTCTTACCTAAGCTCTTGTTAGTAATGCAAATTCTCAGCCTGCCCCTAAAATCCTACTGAATTAAAAGTGCTAGAGTTATGGGTGAAAGTCAGCAACCTGTGTTTTAACAAGTCCTCCAAGTGATGTTGCTGCACGCTCAAGTTGAAAACCACTGAGCTAGTTAAAATTGTTTGCTCTGAAATGCAGCTTCAATACAAGTCCCTTGCTCCTATTCAAACCAAGACTGCTTTTCCAAACATTTCCGAAGAAAGTTTGAAACTCTCTGGAAGAGTTCTAGCTCTTCCACTCCCTAGTTTGCTGACCCCAAAGACTATCCTTTTCTCATGATCCCTGTCTCCTTATTTGTTCTGCATCTTTTCTCCTTATTTAACCCCCAATCCCTTTTTCCTCTTGGTGCTCTCCTGTTAAGATCTACCTTGCCACTGCTGAATCTGCCATTGCAACATCCCAGTCCTATAGTCACTCCTTTATCCTCTTATGCCTTTTTCTTATAGAAAACTTCTAACTCTAAGTGTGACAATTGTAAGACTACAAAGAGCCTATAAATGTTATCAAAGAATGAGAAAAAAGAGTTTTTCATCAAAAGCTTCTCTTCCATTGCAGGCCCAGTGTGACTAACTACAGGGTTGTCTGTGCCCTACAGTTATTTGCTTGTGACTTCGAGAGCCAGGTTTGGCAGAAAATTTTTTGTTCAAGGTCAGGTTGGGCATAGCGTTCATAGACATGATAAAATATCAAGGCTTATGAAGGTGTTTTTATCTAACATTTTTCATGTTATATAAGACTAATACCTGCTATGACTGTATATTCTTCAAGCAGAGTTACTCAAATCATGAATAATCTCTATACTATATTTGCTTAATAACTAGAATCAATGGCTCGTCCATTATAAACATCAATGGAGAGAAATGCAAAGGTTAGTTCTGTTAGTAAAATACCAAAATAATCAAAGTAGTAGGGTAATCTATCAAACCAAATATTTGGACATTCAGTAGAAAATAAATTGATGATTGATTAGTTGGTTATTTTTCTAGTCAGTTATATTACTACTTAGATACCATAAAAGCTGTCAGAGTACAAATACAAAATGAGCTGATTGTCTGAAAGAGATAGCTCTTCTTTAATCTATAAAAACTTCTGAAAAGAAGAAAAATAATCACAGATCTTACAAAAATGGGTCCTGTTGATCTTCATAGGTTCATAGAGTTCATGTGTTCATGGCACGTGATGGGCCTCTATGACAATGTGTAGTTGTTTGTACATTCCAGTTGTATGATCAAGATTTATTTTAAAAAATATGATTTTATTAACCATGATTGAGTTCTTACCATGACTTCCCTGGAAAAAATAAATCATTAATCATAGGCAGTTTCTTCCTATGACTGCCCTGGGAAAAATAAATCATTAATCACAAAGGTCCTACATCAAAGAATCTTTATTGATTATGCCAAAATTTAGAAGCAATGGAAAAAAGATGAGTAGATACTTACTGCTTCACATAATTTATAAAAAAAAAACTTCTAAGTGCGACAATTGTAAGACTACAAAGAGCCTATAAATGTTATCAAAGAATGACAAAAAAAGAGTTTTTTATCAAAGTCTTCTCTTCCATTGCAGGCCCGGCCTGGCTAGCTTCAGGGTTGTCTGAGACCTATGGTTATTTGCTTGAGACTTCAATAGCCAGTTTTAGTGGAAAATTTTCGTTCAAGATCACTACCATGTTCTCTCCACATTATTATTTTTTTTTTCAAAAGCTACATTAAAATACTGGGGCAAAATTTTAGAATGTACAATCACAAATGTATTAGCTGAATTCCTCTCTCATTTACTTTAGGGTAGATAAATGGTCCCGCCACAGCCTAATTTTCACATCTCTTTTGTCATTGTATGAGGGAATCTTTTTGAGGTGGAAAAAGTACTTAGGAGTATTTTACAAATATTTCACAATACTTCCTGACAGAACTAGATTCTGGCTAATTCTGGGTCATAAATCCACAAACAAATTGACATCAACAAATTAATGTCTTAGGCAATTAATACCAGGAACAATACTGGAGCCTAGCTTTTATATAACCCCTCAAGAAAAGAGGGATGAAATACATAAAAAATATTTCACTGCCCAAACACCAACAAAGCAAAGAGAGTTTTAAAAAGAGCCATTAAATTTTATTTTCAATAGGAACCACTGAGCTTGCTAAGGAAATTTTAACTTCCAGAATTTTTGTAAAACAAAATTAGTCTACTTTTTATTGCAAGTATGTACAACTGCTTAGATCTTGGCAAAGAGATTGATAAATAAGAATATGTGTCAGAATTTTAGGAGGAAAAACATCTATCCACAAATTTTTTTAAAATGAGTTATCAGCTCTCTATCAGCTGAAAAATACATGTTAAAGTATTAAAATATTCAATCATTTAAAAAGTTCATGAAACTGAGGTAATTGTGTGTGGCATATATTTGACATAATTATCATAACTAATCAAATAAAATAGGCATAACATGAAATGTGCTTAATAGTTTGATACCATCCAAAGAACTGGCAAATTAAATACTTATTTACTAGACAAGATAGAACTATTACCAAATTAATAATGCCACATAAAAAAATTTCTTTCTACCTATGTGTTTATTTGCTGCTTTATGTGATTGTTACTGTCGTGACATACTATTTTTTTTAATGGGAAGCCAAGTATTATTAATTTTTAGTTTTTTATATATATATACTTTATGTTCTAGGATACGTGTGTAGAATATGCAGGTTTGTTACATAGGTAAGCACACACCATGGTGGTTTGCTGCACCCATCCACCCCTCATCTACATTAGGTGTTTCCCCTAATGCTATCCCCCATGTTTTTAAGGAAATATTTATAGCTCTGTCCTCCAGTTGTCCAAACATAATCTTCTTGCAACACTAAGACCTGCTAACATTCAACAGAAGAGAATACAACTATCTGTCATATTATTTAATAAAATTCATTTGCAAGCTATTTAGCAAGTTCTCATATGATTGGAGAAATAGCATGTAATATTTTTAGAAGCAATAAATTGGAAAAGTAGTTAAATTACATTTTAGCTATTAATCTTTGCTAAAATTTATTTCAAAATCAAAAAGTAACTCATGTTCCTTAGGAGTCAATAAAATTAATAAAATGTAAGTTCCATGAGCTCAGAAAGCATTGTCTGCTTTTTCACTGATATATTACATTGAGAATAGTGCCTGGTACTTAGCAAAGACTCAATAAATAACTGTTAAATAGAAAAATAAATCATGCCAAACCAGCTAATTTTCTTTCTCTTATAAATTCTGACTTTATTTATACTAAGAAGCAATTGCTTTAAGGTTTTCAACAGTTTTCCCTATTATTTTGTCATTTTAATAAACATGTAATATCAAGATGCTCATGTACAGAAATTAATATTTTTTAAAAATTATCTTATCTTAAACATTCTCCCTTTCAATATTTATAAAGTTCTGTGAAAAAGTTGGAAACGTATTATGTTCTTTCAATAAATAAAACTGACTTCTTAGGAGGTAAAATGGCTTACTCCAAATTATTCAGTTATTTAAATGTTTATGTTATGATTTATCTATCATGTCTCATCCAATGATTCTTTAAATATATGGAAAACCACACTCTCTTCTCAAGCTATATTTATATATGTCAGAAATACTTGAACTAAGAAGCTTAATCATTAAGCCCTGCAGAGAAGATTGAGTTGGGAGAGGGATAATGACCTAAAGGATGATCAAACATTTCAACTCAGTCTTTCAGGTTCCTGGGAAGGCTGACAGGAAGCACTGCTCCAGGAAGGACCAGCTGCAATTGTGAATGATAGATGCTGAATTCAAGAGTCAATACAAATATTAGAAATTAACTATTCCATATGTTTTATTTTACAGATAAGAAGCCTGATGTCCAATGAAGATAAATTGTCTAACACCATATAACTAACAGACAGTGGAACTATATTAAAACTCCAGATTTCTTACTCCTTTCAGTTCAATTCACATACCAAAAAAATGGATAATAAATAATGTATTTTTGATCATAGTCATCTTAGATAACAATTACTAGAGCCTGAGAGAATCAAATTTTGCAACAATGTTGGGTTTTGAATAGATGCAACATTACATGAACAAATGAAATGGTGAAAGCTCCTGTTTTTAGGGATAGCAATTAGCAGCATTAGCGCTGTATTATTTTTTTATTATCTGTAATCTACATGTGGCTCCATGTGCTCCTCACCTCTGCCACGCCTGCCTTACTTCTTTTCCTCTCCTACTAGCTTCACATGTTGTGAGAAGCTCATTTCTGCTATAACAGCAGAACCCACGCTCAGTATGAGAATAGCAGCCTATATTTCTGCTACAGACCTGGAATCTGCCAACCGGCTGGCTTCACATGCCACCAGAGAAAGGAGATTGAAGCCATGTGTCAAGTCTTCTCCAGAAACAGCTCATCCTAAGCCCTTCTGTTAACAGAAAGACTGGCTCAGAAACACTGAATCAGCAGTATCATGTGCAAACATAAAACAAGGCAACAGTAAATATTAAAAAAATAAACCAAGTAAGTCTGTTTGTGTCATCCCTTGAAGATTTCATTACCCAGAGAACAGTGACCTAACTGAAATTTGGGTGCATTAACTGCTTTCCTTCTGAGATCTTTTTGGTCATATGTCATTACTACAAGAATGCAGACCACACACAAAGCTGGTGCTTCCTCACAGTACCCCAGAAATGCCCAAAGGAATAACTTAAGCATTGTTACTAAGAACTGAACTCAAAATACTTTACCCAAAATAGATGCCTATTACTACTTGTAGAATGCTTTCTGGGTGGCTGTAAGATTGTGGTTCCCGATAACCTCAAGAAGTTTCTATTTTAAGAATTGTTATAGTTTGGTTTAAGAGCATTTTTATTTGACTTAAGACAAAATAGACCTATGTAGAATCTACTTGGTCAATGTCAGTAATATAAAATGATCAACTTTTGCTTTGAACACCTTGCATGAAATTAGAAGTTATGGTAACTTTCACCTCAGGTTAGTTTCACTTTTTAAAGTTATTTTTCAAATGGTCAGAATTGTAACCTAAAAGCTATTTTACAAAGCATTTTTGCCTTTAAGTTTTAAATCTATGTTTCTAGTCCTTTTATGCACAAGTCATCAAACGTTATTTAAAGAGCAATTTTTATGTTCAAAAAAATCTTTTCTGCAATTTAGAGACACATTTAAAAGACATTCTTAAAAGCTGGAAGTCATCTTTACACAAAATTAAATGAACTCAAACAAATCAGCTCTCCAAATACAAAAAAAAAGTTAGGCTTTAAGAACTGAATTTTTTTCTGCTAGTCCACTTTCAGTTTTTTTTTTTTTTTTTCCACTTTCAGTTTTTTAAGTCAATAATCAAATGTTTTTCATAGGATTTTCCCTTCACCACCAAAGTCGAGTTTTAAAGATATGCAGTACTGTTCCCTAATTTTTGTTAAATGCTTATTTTAAATGGCATGCTTTTGAATTTCAAAGGTAATGTATATTTGTAGTAAACTGAAAAATAAAGGTAGGTAGAAGAAAATGAGAAATACCTGAAATCTTGCCACACATAATTAACATTTTATTTCATATCCTTCCCTTTTTTTTTTTTTTTTTGAGACAGAGTCTCACCCCAAGCTGGAGTGCAGTGGTGCGATCCCAGCTCACTGCAACCCCTGCATCCCAGGTTCAAGCGATTCTCCTGCCTCAGCCTCCTAAGTAGCTAGGACTACAGGCACGCACCACCATGCCTAGATAATTTTTGTATTTTTAGTAGAGACAGGGTTCCGCTATGTTGGCCAGGCTGGTCTCAAACTCCGGCCCTCAGGTGATCTGCCCACCTCAGTCTCTCAAAATGCTGAGATTACAGACTTGAGCCACTGCACCTAGCCTATTTTTCTATGAATATTTATACATGTATTATTTTTAAGAAAACTACAAAGAATACCATGATATTTATAAATGATATAATATTTATAAATGATTTTTTTAAAAGACAGGGTGTGCTCTGTCACTCATATTGGAGTGTAATAGTGTAATCATGGCTCACTGAAGCCTTGACCTCCTGAACTCAAGCAATCCCCCCACCTCAGCCTTCTGAGTAGCTGAATTACAGGTGGATGCAACCATGCTCTGCTAATTTTTTTTATTTTTGTAGACACAGGGTCTCACTCTTGCCAAGGCTGGTCTCAAATGCTTGGCCTCAAAAATCCTTCTGCCCTGGCCTCCCAAAGCACTAAGATTCTAGATGTAAACCACCAAGCCAGGCTTAGAACTGATTTTCTGATTGAATAATTTATTATGAACATTTTTTAAGTCATTAACTATTCTACAATATAATGTTAATGTCTAGATACTGTTCTATTATATGGAAATATGTAAATGTATTTAACTTATCTGTCATTAATGAAGATAACATTATATATCATTAATGAACATTAGGCTAAATTTTTCAATATTTAGCTTTAATTTTGCTATGAACATCTTTGTATAAAGATTTTTGTCTATGTTCTGAATATGTTCTCAATTTAATTCTTTAAATGGAAATTTTTAATTTGATAAAAGTGTTTTAAATTAGTTAATTTTGTCAAAATAGCAAAACCCTCCAGCAATTTTTTTGTATATAGGTATATTTATCTACACACACACACATCTGAAATTGTTTTCCCTAGCCCTTAGCTATATTAGGCCTAAACATTTTATTAAATTGTTGTCAAGTTTTGTTGGGAGGAGAAAACGGTAAAGAACAGATAGTTTTATGCAATGCTATTCTTTCCCGAGTTACTATGGGTGCTCTTCTAGCTAAACAACTCTGTTGAGTGAGCCTTTGATTCTGACCACACAAGCCAGATAGAACCTAATCTAATGATGCTATCTTTCTTAATAGTAGATTCATTCCTTATTGAGCCACAAGGAGTGTTTGTAATGTTTTTTGAGACAAAACTTCCTGGTTATCAGAACTTGGATACTTCAAGATGCCATTATTTCAAGCCCTCGTTTATTATCCTTACTCATTAAGGCTAAATATTGAAAACCTCCGAATGTTCATTAATGACAGATGAGTTAAATACATTTACATATTTCCACATAATAGAATAGCATCTAGACATTAACAGTATATTGTAGAATTGTTAATGACTTGAAAATTGTGGTTCATGTCTATAATCTTAGTGCTTTGGGAGGCCAATGCAGGATTTTAGAGGCTAGGCATTTGAGACCAGACTTGACAACAGTGAGACTATGTCTCTACAAAAAAATGAAAACTTAGCAGAGCATGGTGGCACCCACCTGTCATGACATAGAAAAGGATAGTGACTTGTGAGGAGTGAAGAATAAGCCAGGGAGAACATACCAAACCAAATTTTGTGGGCTGAGTTCTTCCAAGTGTTTAAAACAAAAAAGCATGATTTTTTTTTTTGAGACGGAGTTTCACCCTTATTACCCAGGCTGGAGTGCAATGGCACAATCTTAGCTCACTGCAACCTCCGCCTCCTGGGTTCAAGCAATTCTCCTGCCTCAGACTCCCAAGTAGCTGGGACTACAGGCACGCACCACCATGCCCAGCTAATTTTTGTATTTTTAGTAGAGACAGGGTTTCACCATGTTGACTAGGATAGTCTCGATCTCTTGACCTCGTGATCCACCTGCCTCGGCCTCCCAAAGTGCTGTGATTATAGGCGTGAGCCACCATGCCCAGCCAGGATGATTCTTTTTAAAGCAGTTTCAATCAGATCTCCAATAATTTGTTCTAAGGCAAAACCTTGAAATTGGGAGCAGTGTTGGACAAACTGCCTGATAATTGCCTCCAACTTGATGTCTTGCTGGCATTTCAAACTGGCCTTAACTCCTGCTCCCTGTCTTCATGGCATAGCCATCGCCCTATATGCCAAAAATTGAAAATTTCAAATCATCCTTGACTCCTTACTCTCTCAATTCTCTATCCAAAATGCTTGTTACCCATTACTTCTTTTCCATTCCACTAACAACCACTTTAGGTCAGTAGCTTATTGCATTTTACTTCGACCAAGGGCTTTCAAATTGTATTTGAGGTTCCACACGAAGCTGGAAGAACTGAATTTGAACCAGAGAAAAACACAGCAGGACATTGAGACTGTTCTCTGCTTCAACCTGATAAATTTGATAGGGTTGTATGTAGAGTTGCCACATTGAGCAAATAAAAATACAGAACACTCAGATAAATTTGGATTTCACATAACTAATGAATAATTTTTGGTATAAGTATGTGGCAAATGTTATGGGACATACTTATACTAAAAGATCGTCCATTCCTTATTTAAAATTCAACTTTTACAAGCATTCTGTATTTATTCTGGCAGCAGCCTTAGTAGGTAGATATAGTACCTGAGTCATGGATTCAAGATGCCTCATCTGTGTCTCCTCCAACATGTCTAATTCAGGGCATAGTGTGAGAAACCAAGTGCATTGTTTTCACAGCAGTTAGGATTTTAGGGCTAGTATAGCTTGGAACCTGAAACTCTAGGTAAACTTTACTCCATGGAATATAGAAAAATATTTGAAACTGGGCTCTAAGATCTGTGGAGAATCTAGATTACTCTGTCCTTTTAAGTGGAATAGGCAGAAATCAAACTTTACTTCTAAAGTGAAGGTAAGTTCACCCCCCCCAAAAAGTTTTGGTATATGGATATAAAATATTTCACAATAAAAAGTTAACTGAAGCCAGATGTGGTGGCTCACCCGTTATCTCAGCACTTTGAGAGGTCAAGGCAAATGGATCACCTGAGGTTAGGAGTTTGAGACCAGCCTGGCCAACATGACAAAACCCTGACTCTACTAAAAATACAAAAAAAAAAAAAATTAGCCAGGCATGGTGGGTGGTGCCTGTAATCCCAGCTATTCAGGATGCTGAGGCAAGAGAATCACTTGAACCCAGGAGGCAGAGGTTGCAGTGAGCAGAGATCAGCTGCTGCACTTCAGCCTGGGTGATA
>NW_016107672.1:1889722-1908734 GCF_001604975.1 Cebus imitator
AAAAAAAAAAAAAAAAAAAAAAGAAAGAAAGAAAAAGGAAGAAAGAAAAGAAAATAATAAACTTAAAAAGCAGGATACAAAACTATGTGATAATATATAAAGAGAGGATATATTCTCCATATTATGTGGATTACATATTAATCCATATCTTACATATTTGTGTATGTTTTATGTGTTTGTATACATATTATACAAACACATACATATACACACATAAAAATAGTGAAAGACTAGAGGAAAAGACACTAAAATGTTAACTGTGGTTATTTCTGAGTGGTGAAATCATGCCTGAATTTTTTTTCAGATATTTTGGCATTTCCCAAATTTTCACCACAACCCTCAAAAAGCAAATTCCTAATATTGCCCAATATCAACATGGAATTTTATCCAAATATACAGAAGAGGTTTCTTAAAATCCTATTTCTCCAAATACTCTCAATTACCCAACGCATCCCCCAAAGTCCTTCTTTTTCCTCCACACTCCAAAATATCCTCAAACCTGACTGCACGGTCAAAACACTTTTAGTTCCAAGTTTTAGATAATTAGATAACCAACTTGGAATAATTTATACTTTAAAGAAAAGAAAAAGTGTATTGGTTTATAAAATTGAAAAGTTCAAGAATAGTTTTGATTCCAGGCATAGCCAGCTATCTTGTCAAGTTGAGTATTTTTCATGCCCTAAAGGGTATTTTTTTAAACCAAAATAGTAATTGAGAATTTAGGCATACGATATTTTATTTTTAAAAGTTACCAATCTGAAAAAATAATAGTTACCAATTTGAAACACTTTTTCTTCACACTTTCAATTCAATTTACAAATCTTATATTCAATTTGTCAATTAAGTCAATTTTAATAATGATTTATAACAAAGGTTTTACAATTTAATTATCTGTACTCCCTTAAATATTTTAAACTGTGGTTTAAAATGCTGTACATATTCTTTTTGAAGTACACCAGAATGATTAAAGAAGTCTTCCTATGTACTTCAGGAATTCTTAGAAGGTTATACTAATAAATATAATGAGCTTTTGGATTTCCTACATGTTCTAATATTTTTAAATCTTATAAGATTATAACTGAAAACCAATGCTTAAATGAATTACTCAATTTGTGACTCTAATAAGATAAAATCTTCCACAAGCTTTTAAAAAGCTTAAAATGCCAAAATCTGCACAAATTATAATTTATCACACAAAAAATAGCAGTACTGTGGTTTTATTTCATTACTCAGAATTACTATTTTAATTTTCCTTAAAGACACTTAACCCCTAGGAGGCAACTGCCTTCTCAGTTGGCTGACACTAGGTTTACTTGAGGATCAGAAGTTTTGACTAGAGTATTAAATATGGAATTGTACACTTCCAGGGTAGTTCTTGTCATGACCCTAGAGGTCATGAAAAACTTTTTTTTATGATTAGTATATCATGAGGTTTGCTATATAAGTCCACAAAGTTCACAGCTACCATTTTCTAACTCTTTCAACTTATCCCAGTGTCACAGCATTCTGGGGTGTTGTTTGGCCAGTTGGAAACCTCTGTGGCCAGCAGCGCCTTCTGCCTGAGTATTGCTCATGCCTTCTGGGCTCCTACTACTCACTTAGCATGGCAGGCTGTGCTCAGCTTGCACTACCAGCATAGATCACACACCTGCCAAGGGAAAGCCAGGCACAGAGCAGCAAGCTGTGTGGGCAAGCAAGTGTGGGATCTAACCACTGCACACAGCCAGACACACTGGCTGCTATCTCCAGGCACCACCACAGGTGCCAGCTGTATGCGAGGCTGCAGCTGGATCAGATATACCACATGTGGCTTCCACTGTGGGCACACATGCCTGGACAAGGGGAATGCAGTGGTGCCCAAAAGCTTGGAGACACCAGGAACTGCAGAGCCCCAAAGAGGGAGTGACAGCCCTGGCTCAGGGAGCCACTAGGTGTGTGTTCCCCAAAAGGCCAGAGCTCTTCTCTTGGCCTCATGATCTGCAACATGGTGAGTGAGGTGGAGGGTGGAGGGGTGTGTTTTAGCCCTGTTTGTGTTACAGCTCTTTCAGTCCTGCCATTCATCAGGCCCCAAATTCTTGTCCCACATCCAAGAAGAATGAGGTACACAGCCAACCAGGAGGTGAGCAAGGCAGAGAAGAGCTTCACTGAGCAACAGAACAGCTCTCAGGAGACCAGCAGTGGATAGCTCCCCCTCTGCAGGCAGGTGATCCTGAGTAGTGTCCAGCTTTCAGCAGAGAGGAGACTCACAGTGGGTAGCTCCTTTCCCCAGGCAGATTGTCTGGATATCTGTCTCAGTCTGGCTGAGTCTAGGATGTTTATGAGCTCAGAGGGGAGGAAATATATGCTGATTGGTCCGTGGGTATCCATGGCTGGGCCTGAGAAAAGCCCCATAATTTCTCACTCCAGGCCAAGGACTCCACACAGAACTGACTGACATCCTGGCCCACAGGCTTCAGGCCATTCATGGCTTGAAGGTGGTGTTTCACCAGGAACCTGCCCTTTTCCACCCAGAAATCTGTCTGCCTCCCACCATCAACATGCCATCCATGGCACACAGTTTGTTCATGCCAAGGGGAGCCTGCAGGCCCACAATTAGCTGCCTTCAGGATCTGCCCCGCCCCCTCTCCCTAAGTTAATCATTACTAAATGTTCAGAGGGCCAAGGTGGCAATGGGCACTGGCAGGTCACACTGCCCCCAGTGCAGCACCACCCCCAGCATTGCACACCAGCACTGGGTTGGGACAGCATCCAGGCTGTAAACTTAAGTTAGTTTCTCTGGTAATTCTGTTGATAACCACAGAGTAAATGAAAAGTCCAAGGGAGGTCTGTCTTCAGACACTGCTTGGCCAAGTACAGCCAAGGTTGGGTTGTCTCTTTCCATCTTTTCGTTCTGGTTTGTTTCTCTTACTCCCTCATATTTCCTCTCTTTCCCTCTCTGCTACCTTTATTCTAAAACAATCATTTCAGAAATTAAAAAAAAAAAAAACTGGTGGACACTAGGCTAGGATTAATTATTTGGAGTTAGATTCTCAATTGGAATCTCATCCCCATAACTAAATAGCTGAGATTTGGGGCAAGATATTTAATCTCTCAATGCCTTAGATTTCTCATCCATAAATGAGGATAGTAAACATTCTTCCAACACACAATTTTTTGAGAATTAACAATGTATGGTCTCTGACAATATAGCTGACACATATTTCCACAAAGGGAGGAATGTGAGGGAGCCACAATATATATCCAACACAGGACCAAGACTCTGTCTTGTCCATTCCTCTCTTCACTTTTTAGTTTGTCCCTTTGATTTTCCAGTTTCTTTCTTCTCCTTCTTCTAGAAATCCCCAAACCACTTTGATTTCTTCCTGTTTTTCACTATGTTTATTCTCAACCAATTAAGAACATGCTGATTTTTATATTCAGAAAATATAAAAGCTATAATTTTTAAGGAACACAAATATATTTCTTAGAATAATTATCTAAAATTCTCTCCAACATTATATATTAGACCCAAGAAAAACATTAAAAAGTAATAGCAAAATTTTAAAATTTCATTAACATTTAGTGGGCTTTCTTTAAAATCTTGAGCTTTGCTGATGTACATGTTTATGGGGTAATGTTAGCCTTGTATTATATAAAAATAACTATTTTTAATTACTAGATTATCTCTCTCTCTTCCTAGTACACTATAAGGAAGTCTACATTGATGTTAGGTACCATGATTTTTATTCATCTTTGTATTTTCCTCAAGACTTTACACAAGACCTAGCACATACTAATTTGTACCTACCACTAAATTTAAAATCCAACAAAGTGGTTAACAAATTTTTAAAAACCTATAACCAAGAAGACCACTCATTTGATTAACTAAAATAAGATGCAAAGAGTCCTAGAATGTCATGGAATGATGAGAAAATCTATTAAGATATAATGTTGTTAAATAAAGTTCTGTCATTTAGAAAATATTGAGTAAGTATGGAGAAGTATGTGTTCAGAAATCAAAATTAGAACCAATTCTGTAAATAAGAAAACCTTTTATTCATTAAAGAAAGAATATCCTAATAAGTTTTTAGAGACTGATCAGGATAATTTATTGTAGGTTTCTTTATGTCGAGACCATTCCCTCAATCTCTTCCTGCCTGGTTCCCACCCTACTCCTTCCAAACTCAGCCTAAGTTTAAAATCATTAGTCTAAAATTCAGCATCATTTTCCAAGCAGTTTTCTATCTGAGGCCAGTTTTTCCATTAAAAATAAGAAATTAGTTAAGTAATAATATATTTGCATAGCATTTCATATATTACATAGTTGTTTTAGAACTGTCATTTTACTTGATCTTCACAGTAATCTTTTGGAGTATTCAATGACAACAACATAATGCTTATTTATACATGAGAAATTTAAAATTCAGAGAGAATGGGTTTGCCTAAGAATGTAGCAAGAGACACAATCAAGATTGAAGCCAAAAATGATAAAAATAAAGTTGGTATTAGACTCCTAATGTGGTGTTTCTTAATAAGAATGGAGTGAAAACGTATGCTCTGCTGTGGAAATGTGGATAGAATTCATTGACAGAAGCACAGAGAAAAGCTTCTCAGGAAAATATATTTTACTAGCACCAAAAATGACATTAAGTAAATTCTTTACCTTTTAATGCCCTCATTTGCTTTCTTGTGAGGCCATAAAACTTAACTATTGTATAACTAATAAAAAACTAGTAGTAACATACTAGCTATCAGCCAAAAAAGAAGGTAATAAAATATTAATGATGCAAAAACACTTTCCTGGATATTCACATTTTTCGTATGGAGAGGTTTCTTATGTAATATATACATGTGATACTGCTTGAAAACAAATCTAGCCCTATAAATAACTCCATTAAACTAAAACGGTATTTTGCTATAGTAATAGTGATCAGTCAACACATAAATAGCTACAGTTAAATTTTAGGGGATTCCAGTATATAATTTGAGGACATGGTTTGGCTCAGATCTCTGGGTTGTCCTACCACAGGCGTGACCAGACCATAGGAACTAAGAAACACATTTATCAAAAGTGAAATGTTCAATGACTCCTTTTACTATGTACCAAACACACTGTGTACTTATCACGATTTTGAGGTTGTGACTGCATGTTCAGTCTCCTGGTATTGAACATAAACAAAGTTCTTCATTTATATGCCCGATGATATTTTTCAGGTGATACCTGAGATTTCCTCGATAATTAGTGATACCAAATCCACACATTTTTGCAGAAAGTCATTTTTATAGAAACTCAAGAGAAGTTACAAGCTGTTAAGTGACACACTAGAGGTATATGGGTTGTACCTGAAGTAATCATTACTTATATTTACTGTAGTTTTTTTTCTCTGTGATTCAAAATACCAATTCCAATCTGGGTAAGTAGGTCTGATTCATTTATTTCCTTAACATTAGGTGCCATGTGTGAAAGAATTGCTTTTGTAACATCAAATTAAACTTAATTATCATTCACTATACCTTTCCTCATATCATTTAGTATGGCTGGAAGTTTATGTTTGTGTGATCATTTAATTAAATCACATGCATTCCCCTTTCTCCACCAGATTGTTTGTATTGTGATTGCATCCCAGAACACAGCAAAGCTGTTAAATAGATGGACAGTCAGAACAGAGTTCGTGGCTTAGAAAAGGGCTGTGCACTGAATGCAATCACAGCACACTGAAGATGGCTCACTTGTACTTGGTAAAAGTGGTGACTGGACCCACAAAGGCAAAAAAAAACCGAAGCCATATATGTGTAATATGATTGCACATTAGCTCTGCTAAGAGTAATTATTCAACTTTCCTTTCTATTTGCTATATTTTTGTTTTCAACATTTTACACTGACAAATAATGTCTATTTCTAAATGTCTATAATTGCCTATGGGAAAGGTGAGGTTGAGGATACTGGAAACTACAGCAGTGCTGACAGAGGAAGAGTAATTTGGGACTTCGTGGGAATAAAGAAATGAATGGGTCAACAGAGTCCTGTGGCTAGAGGAAGAACAGGGTGGAGTTTTGAGAAAAACTGAAGCACTGTGTGGGGCATAAAAGGAAGCCCAGTATAAACTGTACCTAAAACTGACTGAAGTGGCCTCTGGTCTGTACCCATCTTTCATAAAATGTGCAGTGAGCTGGAGGAAATCTTCTAGCTTTTATATACTTCAGCTGCAGAGGGCATGCTGTATTCTTTATCAAGAGACACAGCCTATCATTGTAACCCAGGAGGTTTCTCCACAATTTTGAAAACCTCAGTGTTGTAGACAGCGAGTCCTCCTCCTATGGTTCTCAACTCATGAACCATATGTTTTAAAATAACAAGTTCATACACAAAGGTTTGCAACGGTAGTTGCTTGTGCTTGGATCCACATTTTCCCAACCCTGTGCCTTTATTTTCTTTCCTTCTCTTTTCCCACTGAAAGGAACCCCCAGCTGCCTCAGACTCACAGTGGGCTCAGAAATCCAAACTTGCACATGTCCCACACAGATATTCCTATGTCCAGGCTCACAACCTTTTCTTTACCATCATACCATATTTTTTATTTCCTTCTATTTCTGCATTTTTATTTCTTCAATAATATGTTTTATAGTTTTATTTCCTTCTATTTTCTGTATTTTCCATTTCATCAGAAATACATGAGTTATAGTTAATAGGAAAAATCAAAGTAAAAATACATAATAGTAAGTGTCTGTTTAACGTAAAGTATCCGATTAGGTTCAGAGCCCTTACCAGCCATCTCCTTGCCAGAAATTCCCTGTAACTGCCTTGAAAGGCCTTTCTCTTGCAAGCCATGGCTGACATTTCACCTCCATCATTTTTTCTCATCTACCACAAGTCTTTCAAGCTAACCATGGCCTGGTAAGACAAGTGTCTCTGACAAAACACTAACTTAAAATGCCCTGCTTCGATAAGCACTACAAGGTACAATCTTTCTGGGTTCCAAACTCAGCATCTTTCTATGAAAGTTAACAATCAAAAAAAATTTTTTTAGAGTAGGATTTATAATAGGTGAAATAAAAATCTAGGACAGAGTCTAAAATCTCTATTGAATATTTTTTTAAAGGCACTATGTAATCTGACTCTATTTAATCTTTTCATTATTTTACTCTAACTCCTGGCACTTTTCTGAAAATTTCCAAAATACATTACATGTTAATAATTTACAATTGCTTGGGTTAGTCACGGTCAAGTTTACATAAAGAAAAACATTAAAAGGCAACAAAAATTTACCGTAGAATTTAACTGGTTTCTTACACATTTTGGAAGTTTAAATTTATAAAGCATGAACCGTGGTCACATAATTCCATTGTTAACTTTCATAAGGAAACTCTACAGATAGCATTACATTCATGAAAAAGTGTGCCATCAATTATTTATAGATTTACTACTTCATCCAGCTTGTGAATTATTTGAAATATAAAACATATATGCCATGTTAGACTACTGCCAATAGATTACTGATGATTTAAATTAATGTTATGAATCTGAATGTTTGCTATTTGTGTCCATGAAAATTTGCAAAAAATAACACACTCCTCTAAGAAAAAGTAACCACAGTTAAGGCAAACTTCTGTAGATTTTTTCTTCTCCTATTCTCACTTAGTTTGTATTTCAGAGGTTATGAACAGAGCTGACTATAAAATCAGGTGCTTAGTATTAACGGCCTGATGCTAACTCACAACCCAAATAATCTTTTTAACCCTCAAGTGCCAAATTCTTGAAATCATGACTGAAGCAAAAGTAGCTCATGTAGAGAGAGTCCCGGAAATGTCAAGTATGGCGAGAGGGAAGATCTGAAAAGACATAGAAACTCATAGCGAGATACTTATCAAAGGGTGAAGCATCTGCCAGACTATAATCATCACTACATCAAGTCCAGGCTTTGTGCCACCTAATGAAATACTTGCTAAGAATTCAAAATCAAGCTAACATTACCATAACTTCATGTCATCTAAGGACTATCCGAAAATCTCTTGAGGGCCAAAATAACAAATTTCCCAAGCTTAGTTATTCCGCCTTTGATACAGAAAAAAATAAATGATTAACAAAAAGACAAACTGAAATTACCATTTGGAAAATGCATGACATTATAGAGCTATGTTTATTGCTGTTGACTCCTATTGATCTGTATGAATGGAAAACACATATCTAGAAAAATTTTGAGTGATAAGAGGAACAGAAAAATACTTTATACTGTACTCTCAAATGACAAGAGCTAAAATGAGGTTTTTTTCATGCAAAATTATTTTCTGCAAGTTTCTTAACTAAACAAACTTTCACATCCCTCTTACAAAATACACAGCAGCATATTCTTACACCAGAGCCCCTGGAAAAGCTGGGCCTGTCAGGATTCCCATATTGAAACAATTTGTTCATCGATGTTTAGTTACAGGTTTCATATTTTTACCCAGAAGAGCTTAACAGTATTTCCATGTTACAGAATCTCTTGGGCATAATTTACAGCTAGCAAATGTTATATCCTATTTTTAATGAAAGATAATTTGTCAGATGCTTCTAAAGCATATTATTTACTAGATTATACTGCCTTTCATATTTAATGAAACCCAATCACCTAAGATAGAAATTTCGATGTCATCCCATTCTCTTGCCTTTCTGTCATCATCTAGTTTAGGTAGATCGTAAGTCTTGCCTTTTTCCCCCTTAGGATCTCTAAGATCCCTCCTGTCTTTATCCTCACCATCCAGCATGAAATCAGTTTCTCCCTTGGACCACTATATGGCCTCCTAAGCCTTCAGTACTTCTCCCATTCCTCCCACTGTCTATGTTCTCCCCTAGAATAGCTCTAGAGCTAAAATATGATTATCTTATTCCTTCACAGTACATTTGACTTATGATATAGTTATGCCTGACTCAGCTTTCATTCCTGCCTCCCTACTCTGTATGGACTGCACCCATAATCTACTGAAATTTCTGTCATACATCAAATGTATCCTGTTTGCTCATACTTTGCTATTCTCTGTAATTCCCTTCTCTCCATTTTTTTATCTTTGCCTTCTAAGTCTTGCTTAATTTTCAAAACTCTTCTCAGATAGCTCTTCTCTATAAAACCTTTCATGTCCTCTTGTTTTTCTGAATTCATTTTTTCCCTCGGTTCTCCCAAACCCTTAAACATCTTTAAGCATAACATTTAAAATACTCTTCACCAAGAAATAAGTGATGGCAAGATCTTATTTACCTGGCTGGGTTCCCATAGCCCATAACATATGACAAAGTAGATACTCAATAAATGTTTACAACACTAAACTGAATAAACCAAGTTGACTATTTTATCAAGACTGTTCTTTGTAGATTCTGGATATTAGCCCTTTGTCAGATGGGTGGATTGCAAAAGACAAAAAAAAAAATTCCCATTCTGTTGGTTGCCGGTTTAGTCTAATGATAGTTTATTTTGTTGTGCAGAAGCTTTTAAGTTTAATTAGATCCCATTTCTCTATTTTGGCTTTTGTTGCTATTGCTTTTGGCGTTTTGTCATGAAGTCCTTGCCAATGCCTATGTCCTGAATGGTATTGCCTGGGTTTTCTTCTAGGGCTTTTATGGTGTTAGGTCTTATGTTTAAATCTTTACAAATTTACAAGAAAAAAACAACCCCATCAAAAAGTGGGTAAAAAATGTGGACAGACACTTTTCAAAAGAAGAAATTTATGCAGCCAACAAACATATGAAAAAATGCTTATCATCACTGGTCATTAGAGAAATGCAAATCAAAACCACATTGAGATACCATCTCACACCAGTTAGAATGGCAATCATTAAAAAATCAGGAGACAGCAGATGCTGGAGAGGACGTGGAGAAATATGAATGCTCTCACACTGTTGCTGGGAATGTAAATTAGTTCAAACATTGTGGAATACAGTGGGCAATTCCTTAAGGATCTAGAAATAGAATACCCTTTGACCTAGCAGTCTCATTACTGGGTATACATCCAAAGAATTATAAATCATTCTATAATAAAAATACATGCACACTTGTCTTTACTGTAGCACTGTTCACAATAGCAAAGACTTGAAAGCAACCCAAATGCCCATCAATGATAGACTGACTAAAGAAAATGTGACACATACACACCATGGAATACTATGCAGCCATATAAAAGGATGAGTTTATGTCCTTGGCAGGGACATGAATGAAGCTGGAAACCATCCTTCTCGGCAAACTAACACAATAACAGAAAACCAAACACCACATGTTCTCAATCGTAAGTGGGAGTTGAACAATGAGAATACATGGACACAGGGAGGGGAACATCACATACCAGGGCATCTCAGGGGCAGTGGGGGTCTGGGGGAGGCATAGGGGGTGGGGGTTTTGGGAGGGCTAGCATTAGGAGAAATACCCAATGTAGATGATGGGGGGGGTGGATGCAGCAAACCATGATGACACATGTATACCTATGTAACAAACCTGCACATTCTGCATGTGTACCCCAGAACTTAAAGTATAAATTATTTTTTAAAAGACTGTTATTAAGTAACACCTACCAAGAGAAGCAAACAAAAAGCAATAGTAAGAAATAATTGAGTAAAACAGAAAGCAACTGAAATTTCATCTTCAAATTATTTTTAAACCCATAATCTAATTAACCTAAATTATATTCAGTACCCACCTAGATAGTATGTCCATACAATATATTTGTAGTAAAGTCCTGTTGATATAAGTATGTCTAATATGTTGGCTGGTCTTCTGAAATTACTATTGTTCCTAATATCATATCAACTGAATCCTAACCCAAATTCATGCAGGGTCACAACAATGTGCCTAACAGCTATTTTTGTCAGTCTGTGACAACTGTGGGGAGAACAAGTCCAAAAAGACCTCAAACCCAACCCTAGATTTCAAGCCCAGGTGCATTATTCCACAGGAAAGCTGTGGTCTAGTTCTTAGCTCCAGCTAATCCTTTTATCCAAGGTTTCCTGAGGTCTTTAGAACCATCCATTCATCTACTAAGTGCCTTCTGACCACTCCTTTAAAACACTGCCAAAAGAGATGCTTTCCAGTCCTGCTCCATGATAAATGTTAAGTGGGAGAAGAACAGACGTCTGTCTTTCCTTCTGATTAATTCATGGCTCAGAATTTTGGATGTCTTTTTAATACTTTTTTCTTATATTCTGGATGCAAAAAACATAGTTGGAGATATGACAAAGTTTTAAACTTTTACAAATTGTAATAATTTTTCTCCTTGTCAAGATCCTGAGTCCCATTTTAATATAGAATTTAAGTTTGCCAAGACTCTCCTTTTCTTATTTGTTTTAGAGTACGAAACTCACTAAACACGCCCTCCCATTTATGTACTTTACTGTGCTAAAACATTCTAGGAGCTGCTTTGCAACCTGAATAGCTCTGAAATATCTGATTTAGTATAATTCACATTTTAAGGAAATTTTAAATAATACCTGTAAGTATTTTTATTAATTTAATAAAGAAAGATTGGTGGGCCGGGCATGGTGACTTATACCTGTAATCTCAGCACTTTGAGAGGCTGAGGCAGGTGGATCATTTGAGGTCAGAAGTTGACCAACGTGATTAAACTCCATCTCTACTAAAAATACAAAAATTAGCTAGGTGTGGTGGTGCACGCTTGTACTCCCAGCTACATGGGAGGATAAGGCAGGAGAATCACTCGGACCTAGCAGGCAGAGGTTGCAGTGAGCCAAGATCATGTCACTGTACTCCAGTCTAGGGGTAACAGACGGAGAGTCTGTCTTTAAAAAATATATGAAATATTGACTATTCAGTTGTTTCCTCTGATGTTCATTAATCCTTTGACAATATAATTCTTCCCAAAAAATGGTGTGTGTTTGTATACTACATATATATACTATATCTACACTACACACATAAACTACATATATACTGTACTACAGATATATATTATATCTACTACATATATACACACTTTTATATATATATGCTATATATATACAGTATATATAAACATACTATAAACACTTCTGTGTATATATATATGTATTATATATACTGTATATATATCATTAATATATATATATAGCTAGTGTGCACCACTACACCTAGTTAATTTTTATATTTTCAGTAGAGATGGGGCTTCACCATGTTGGTCAACTTCTGACCTCAAATGATCCACCTGCCTCAGCCTCCCAAAGTGCTGGGATTACAAATATGAGCCACCACGCCAAGCCCACAAATATATTTTTATTAAATATATAGATCGGTGTGTATATATATATATATATAGTGTATACATATATATGTGTGTGTATATATATATAGTGTAAACATATGTGTATATATGTGTATATATATAGTATATATGTATACACACATATGTGATTAAATGTAATATATAGTATATACATGTAATATATATATATACCCTTTTGGGGAATAATTATTACATTTTTAAAGGATTAATAAAGATCAGAGGAAACAACAGAATAATCAATATTTCATATTTTTTTTGAGACAGTCTCCCTCTGTTGCCCCTAGACTAGAGTACAGTGGTGTGATCTTGGTTCACTGCAACCTCTGCCTCCTAGGTTGGAGTGGTTCTCCTGCCTCAGCCTCCCAAGTAGCTGGGAGTACAGGCATGCACCACCACACCTAGCTAATTTAAATAAGAAATAGTCATCCATTTATTCATATATATACACACAATATATATATATATATATATACACACACACACACACACACTCACACACACAAGTATACATACACTATATATGCTATATATATTATATATACTATTTTGTGAATGGACTTATATATATATATATATATAAATAAAATGTATGTGTGTGTGTGTGTATATATATATATATATATATATATATATGCAAGAATTTTTGTGAATGGGTTTTATATATAAAGTCCCTTTTTGTGAATGGACTTTACGTATATGTATAAAACCCATTCACAAAAGTTCTCACATAATTTCAAGTGCTCTGAGGATCTTCTGGAGTTTGACCACACAGCAGGTTCTGGGGTACCTAAAGTGCAATAAAATATGTATTTAAAAAATAAAAAATCCAGATCATGCAGGATTGTTGCATAGGTACATACATGGCAATGTGGTTTGCTGCCTCCAACTCCCCGTCACCTATTGCTGGCATTTCTCCCCATGTTATCCCTCCCCAACCCCCCTATCCCCCACTGTCCCTCCCCTAGTCCTCCCCAACAGACACCAGTGTGTGATGCTCCCCCCTCCCTGTATCCATGTGTTCTCATTGTTCTATACCCGCCTATGAGTGAGAACATGTGATGTTTGATTTTCTGCTATTGTGTCAGTTTGCTGAGAATGATGGGTTCCAGGTTCGTCCATGTCCCTAAAAAGGATATGAACTCATTCTTTTTTATGTCTGCATAGTATTCCATGATGTATATGTGCCACATTTTCCTTGTCCAGTCTATCATCGATGGGCATTCTGGTTGGTTCCAGGTCTTTGCTATTGTAAATAGCGATGCAATGAATATACATGTGCATGTGTCTTTGTAACACAACAATTTATAATCCTTTGGATATATACCCAGTAATGGGATTGCTGGGTCAAATGGAATTTCTATTTCTAGGTCCTTGAGGAATCGTCGCACTGTCTTCCACAATGGTTGAACTAATTTACACTCCCACCAGCAGTGTCAAAGTGTTCCTATTTCTCCACATCCTTTCCACCATCTGTTGTCTCCAGATTTTTTAATGATGGCTATTGTAACTGGTGTGAGATGGTATCTCAATGTGGTTTTGATTTTCATTTCTCTAATGACCAGTGGTGATGAACATTTTTTCATGTTTGTTGGCCTCATATATGTCTTCTTTCGACATCCTTGATTCACTTAATGGGTTTTGGTTCTCGTGCAGAAAATTCCGTAACAGTTTAGAAAAATTAAAACATCTTATATATTTAATAACTTTCAGTTAGAAAAAAAGCAAAGCATATGGTGTCTCTGTGAGATAGTTTTGTATAATTGGATAAACATCGACTCAGAAACAACAGAACATTGTCTTTCAAAAATCCTTTTGATGATAAATGAATGACTGTTTCTTATTTAAATGCTGGAAGGTTGACTATCTTAATTTGGAATTGACACTGATCTATTATCTACTTTCTGGTTATATTGGGCTCTGGCAAATTATTAGTTCATATTCTGTAACAACATTTGAATAGAGTTTTAAATTATGACCAGTAATATAACCTTCATTTATTTTTTAGATCAATAACGAAATATATCAATCCCTGGAAAACGTTTAGCTTTCTGATGAGAACACATAAAGACATGGTGGGGTTGGGGGGAAAACAACAAACACTGGGGCCTGTTGAAGGGGCTGGGTAGTGGGGGAGATAATCAGAAAGAATAGCTAACACCTAGTTTGTGGGCTGCTTTGTGTAGCAAACAACCATGGCACATGTTTACCTATATAATAAACCTGCACATAGTGTACGTGTACCCCAGAATTTAAAATAAAAGCTGAGGAAAAAAAGAAGTTCACTGTTCTGATTTCCAGTTTTTATTATTAATTTATAATCCTTACTATACACCTTTAGCCAGCTATTTCTACAACATACTCCCAGCTGCTTTGGCAGATGCTCAAATATTACCAAACATGCTCACCAATTATTCTTCAACATTTCCCAGCTTCTGTGCAATAAGGGTAGCCCTGTGACTTATTCTGACCAATGAAATGAGAGTGACATTGAAGCACTATTACTTCTGAGATCAAGCACTTTCACTGAGCCATCGAAAAGCCTGTTTGAGTATCCAGTCTTTTTTCTTCTCTGCTATAGTGACTAGGAGGTCATGCTTCAGATGAGGAAACAATAAAATGCCTGAACTTCAGTCAGTTTTGATTCTTTTGTGGAAGCCAGGAATTTGCATCTAAGTCCAATCTAGTTTATAAATCTTGATAGCCTCAGCTTCTACAAAATACTAAAAAAATCATGCCATGTGAATGCCCATTGGATATTTTTATTAGCTTTAACGTCACTCTAAAATATTTTTTGTCTCATTTCCAAACGTTTTTGTACCCATTTCCCTTCAATATCAGGCATAGTTCAATGTCAAAAGCAGAATCATCTTGTATTACAACAGTGTATTTGCCTTGTATGTTATAAAATACATATGCTTAGTGGTCAGATTCTGATTAGATTATCAATTTTTAGATATATTTTTTACATCAATGAATC
Source organism: Cebus imitator (assembly GCF_001604975.1). Taxonomy (NCBI): domain Eukaryota; kingdom Metazoa; phylum Chordata; class Mammalia; order Primates; family Cebidae; genus Cebus; species Cebus imitator. Next base: position 1,904,916 of record NW_016107672.1, read on the forward strand.
AGGATCCAGAAACAAACTGTCATCATCAGTGGCTAATGAATGGATGGATTGGTGTGTAGGTTATATAAAACAAATGCTGTGACTATCAGCCCACCAAAATACTGGCTTCTCTTCAAAAACACTAGATTTGATACTGGAAAGTGGCTGTCCATCCAGACCCTGCATTTCCCAGTCTATTGTAATTAAGTGTGGCCATATCACTGAGTTCCAACCATGGGAATGTGAATGCAAGTAATGAGTGCCACTTGCACATCTAATTCATTCTCCAATATTGTGCTCTTTTTTGTTATTTTCCTTTATTGGCAGGCTAGAATGAAAAGGACCCTCCAGAGTAATCTTAGAAGCAGCATTTTAAAGAGGGAAAAGGCTATCATATCAACCTTGGTTCCTGAAGAACTTTATAAAGCAAGGATGCCCCTATATTCTCACCCATTGAATACTAGAACAAGAAAACTGTATCATAAGCTAAGATTATTAAATATTGTTCATATTTGTGTATACATATATATTTTCACAGATATATACATCAAGGGAAGACTTTATTGCTTTTATCTTTACACTTACTAAAATCCAACAGAACAATTTTCCATGAGCAAAAGTTTGGGATGCACTGGTCAATTTGTATATGAGAAAGGCCCCAGCCAAGGCAAAAACAGTCCTTTTGGAAAGAGAATGACTTCTAAGCTAACTGAACCTTGAAATATTCCCCCTCCCTCAAGACTGTAAGTTAGCTGGACATTTAGTAACAGCTAAGCTAGAAAGCTATATGATGCTCACTTCTGCTTCATCCAAGATCTGTTCCTTCCTTCACAGATTAAATATATCTTTTCAAATTACCTCAGGCTGGATCCGACATGAGCTTTACATGATTGCTCAAATTAGACATTCTAGTCAGTTTCACCTAATCAGCTCACTACCTCCTCCCTGGTGAGAGCTCCTAGAATGCTCCACTATTCAAGACCCTGCACAGCATATTTCATGACATGTATAGGTAGTTTACCCTAGATTAGATACGCTCCTAAACTTAAATACACTACTTTAATAAAAATATTTTTCTTGCAAATTTGTCCAGGAAATTTGCAAGAGAAATTTAGAAGACAAATTTGCAAGAAAAATATTTTTATTAAATAAAGTAGTGTATTTAAGTTTAGGAGAGTATCTAATCTAGAATAGACAATAAGATTCCTTTTCTATTTTGGGCACCCTTCATGTATCCTATTAACAATCACTATAAGGTGATTTCATGATTATAGGACGTCAACATAAAATAGATTTGGCTGATTAAAAACTTAAGAGTTCTTGGTTAATTCCTTTATGCAACAATATCTTTTATTACTCAGTTTGTTTAAATGACTGGAATATATTTAATTCATTTTAAGTTTGCTGAAATCATGCTTAACACTCTGATTATTACAAACACCAAGTATAGTGAAACACTTGCAGAAACTAATTAAAACAGAATTTTGCTGCTGAACTAATGAGTCTAAATCACATTTCTGTGGCTGTTTGTTATTTATCTCATTGTTGTTGATGGTGTTCAGTTTGGTGAGACAATTAGTCCTTACTTTTGTGTTGATTTGCATTCTCTTATACTCCTATCTACAAATCAAGTCTATAGCAACATCAGGTTTTGGAATTCCACCAAGATTCTAAACATTAACAAAAGAGACCTTTGGCAGCTATATTAAGATGCTCTAAATCCCATGTACCCAAAATTTGTGTGCTTTGTAGAAGTTGTATTTCATGCCCACACTCATGTCTCCACATCTATTATCACTGCCATCAGTATGCCTGCCTACGTATGGCAGCTGTCTCAAGTGCTAATAGAGTTTCTAATTTTTGGTTATTTTGTAAAATAACCAGGTTATTAAAGTTGAGGTTCATATGTACATAAATGAGACATGAGTGTGGGCCTGAAATACTTCTACAAAGTACATGAATTTTGGGCACATGGGGCTTGGAGCATCTTAATATATCTGCCAAAGGTCTCTTTTGCCAATGTTTAGAATTTTGGCGGAATTCCAAAACATGATGTTGCTATAGACTTGACTTGTAGATAGGAGCTATTTTACCATACTACTAATGGAACAGAAATACTAGAATTCAGAGTGATGTAAAATTAGAGTAAAATGGGAGGTATAAGGTTATACTTTTTTGGCATAAGTTGTCTTGCTGTTTTACAGCTTAAGAAAAAAAAAAAAAAACCTGTGGGTACTAACCAGATGTGTTTAGTTCTGTGAATATTAAGATTTCTTTCAAGGCATGAAGTATCATTATCATTTATAAATCATTTCCCATTTATTAAATATGAGAAATGAAAATATGCCTTGAAAGTTTCCAAAAATGTTTCTTCTTTTAGCAATTTTTCAGAGGAAGTTTTATCAGCAAACAAAAGCAGTTTTACTCCTCACTGTGCATAAAATGATTTTCTTTGAATATAAAACATTTTAATTTGAAGCAGTAGGATATAAAAACATAAAATATAGTTATCTTTTAATCTATTTCAAAATGTTTTAATGTTGATTATAACAATTTTGATTTGTAATGCATAAAAATTTATGTCAGTAGAATCAAGCTATTGAAAAATATCCTTAAAAGCATGTAATAACCTCACATTCTAGCAAAGTAAAATAGTCAATGATTACTAAAATAATTATATTTGAACTCTATTTGACTTTAAATTTGTCATATTCCAAAGTACAAATTTACAAAAGAATTAAATTAGAAGGTAAATTGTGAGACAATTTCTACACCTTACTTATGAGTTTTTATTATTAACATAGATTCCTTACTATATACCTTCAGCCAGCTATTTCTACAACATATTTTAACAAAAATACAGAAAACACAATTAACTATCTTGGAAATATAGTGTGGGTAATTAGAATAGCAGATTATCTTGAAGATGACTAGTTTTGCTGCTTAGAACTTTGCAGAATTATTAGCAAATTTCCCATCTGACTATACCTTGAGAAGGAAAAATTTTGTTTTTTTTCAACATACATGATACAGTCCAGAGGCAATTATTCAAACTCAATAAAACTAATAATTCACATGCATATAATCAAGATTTTAGCAATTAATTTACTGTCATTCTCAAATATAAGCATCTTACAGTGTTTTGGTGAAAAGCAACAGTTCAACAAGTTTTCTGAATCAAAAATGTTCTCAATCAAATGGCTTTTTCAGTTCAGCCATTTGTTTCACAAATAATTATAAAGAGTTTTTAACATGCCAGATATCATACTGGGTTTGAATATATGTTCATGGTCCATACAGTCATGAATCATCTATCATTCAAACGGATGCTTAAAGCAGTAGAGATGCAAGACACCACGAAAGCACGTGGTATCTGAGAAGGCCCTGCCCAATGTGAGCAGGGCTGCAGTAGGCTTTCTAAGAAAATGAGATCTGAGAGGACTGAAGGTTTACCTGTTTGCTTTGTGGCTTTGGGAAAGTTACTTAGATTAAATAAGCCTGAGGGTTTTTTCTTTTAATCTAAAAAGTAATAGTACCTGTCTCATAAGTTACTGAAAGAATTAAATTGTATTATGCTTATAAATCACTTACTATAGCAACTGATATATACTAAATGACACTTTTAGAAAGGCTGTTCCTCAAACTCTTTGCTAGTAATTTTAATTATTTCATTAATAATCAATATCTTAAATTGCCATAAATTATCAGACACAATCTAGAGACCTCTCTGATTCATACATATTGGCCCATCTCAGACAACTTGTTATAAAAAAATATGTTTTCTAAAAGAAGTCAGAAACTTTCATGTACTTCACTTCAAAGTATTACCAAATTGACAAA
>NW_016107672.1:1909365-1919486 GCF_001604975.1 Cebus imitator
AAAAAAAAAAAAAAAAAAAGTAAATCCTTTCCTCTTATAGCTCAGAGAAATATTTCAAGGTATATGTAATCTTCTGAGTAATTGATAGTAATGTGAGAGAAAATATTGTGCTAAAAGACATCAGAGTTACAATTTAGTCCTTAACTACCAGTTTCAGAAATTTCACTTACACTTAACTCATCTCAACATATATCCATTGTGTCTAAATTTTCAAATCTTTTACTTTTTTTGGAGAAAATGGCTTCATAGTAATCAAGGACATGTTGGATTATGCAGCAGACCTTTCAAACTTAAAGATTTTTTTTTTAATTCATAGTATTTGTTTTTAAACAGAATAATAAGGTTATCAGTTTTTGTGTTGTGGATTTGCTGAAGTGTTGCTCTAGAATAAATCCTGGCTTAAATTGGCAGTATGCAAAGCAAAGTACAAATGACTGAATATAATGTGCAGTGAGAGTTCATTCTTTTACGCAGCACAATAAACATTTATCCAATACTACTTCTGCGGCCTATACAAAGGTAGAGACTGGGAGCATATAGACAAATGCAGTTTATAAACCTCAGATATAGTCATGTAAGCATCAGTACAGCATTGTATAATGAAGTCTCATTATTTATGGTGGTTGTCTTCTATAATATTGTCAAGAACACTAGATTAGCAAATACTGATTTATTGCCGCTAGAAGAAAAAAAAAAAGAGTAAGATTCCTGCGAGTCTCTGGTCACATTACCATTAACAAATTATGTTTTATTTGTGTTTTTGTTTAAAGACACTTTAATATATATTGTTGATTCATTAACATTGAACTCACAGCCAACAGCACTATAACTCCTATCTAAATGAATGTATTTAACATACATATTTTCTCAATAAGGTGCATCTCAGCCTTCTTGCACTTAGAAACATTATGTAGTGCTTTAGGGTCCTCAAAAACACAATATGCTGTTATTTCTTTCTAGAAGGTAGTTTTCCAAACTCTTTGCATAGTTGCCTCTTCCTCATTTTCTGTGTTTCCACATGCACATGTATGTTAATTGTGGCACTGTTTATAATAGCAAAGACTTGGAATCAACCCAAATGCCCATCAATGATAGACTGGATAAAGAAAATATCACACATATATACCATGGAATACTGTGCTGCCATAAAAAAGCATGAGTCATGTTCCTTTTGCAGAGACATAGATGAAGCTGGAAACCATCATTCTCAGCAAACTGACACAAGAACAAAAAACCAAACATGACATGTTCTCACTTATAAGTGGGTGACAAACAATGAGAACACATGGACACAGGGAGGGAAACATCAAACACCGAGGCCTGTTAGGGGGTATGGGGGGCCAGAAGAGTGATAGCAGGGGATGATAGAATTGGGGAGGGATAACATTAGGAGAAATACCTAATGTAGGTGACGGGGGCTAGATGTAGCAAATCACCATGGTATTTGTATACCTATGTAACAATCCTGCATGATCTGCACATGTGTCTGAGAACTTAAAGTATAATGGAAAAAAATGAAATCATGGAGACCAGAAGGCACTGGGTTACATATTTAAAGCGCTAAAAGAAACAAAGAGTGTCTAACAAGAATTCTATATCCAGCAGAACTATTCTTCAAAATGAAAGAAAAATTAAGACATTCCCAGATAAATGATATCAGAAAGTTCATCACTAGCATATGTGTCCTATAAGACATGCTAAAGGGAGTCCTTAACCTGCAATAAAGAACATTAGACAATAACTCATGTAGAGTTGAGTTGTTTTCTAGTGTTTTTTTTATTTCACCCTATAACACTGAAAGAAAACACTTGGACATGTAATACATAGGAAAATATAACAGACAGTATAAGTGTATATAGTCATCCCTCAGTATCCATGGGGGATTGGTGCCAGGAATCTCTGTGGATCCCAAAATCTACAGATGCTCAAGTCCCTTATGTAAAAGGGTATAGAACTCCATATCCTGGTGTGTTCTAACATTTGAAACAGCCAACTTCTCCTCATTCTCTGGTGTCATTAGTACATAGTTAAAATCACAGACAGCCAAGTTACATAAAATGCTTTAATCTTTTACATAAAATGGTGCAGTATTTCCATATAACCTATATACATCCTCCCATACACTTTAAATCATCTCTAGATTACTTATAATACCTAATACAAGCCAACACATCCCTTTATTTGTGAGGATTTAACATAGAACTTGGTACACAGCAAATTCACATTTTGCTCTTTACAACTTTGCTCCTTGGATAATTTTATGAACATTTTTGATCTGCAGTTGGTTAAATCCACAAGCACCAAATTTAAGGATATGAAGGCCAACCGTATTTTATACTTAACTCCCTTTTTTCTATCTGATTTAGAGAACTACAAAAAAATGACAATTATAAATCTAAGTTGATGAGCATACAATCTATAAAGATGTAATTTATGGCAATAACAATATAAAGATGGGATCCATGCTATATGTATATGAGCAAAGTTTTTTGTATTAAAATAAATTGGTATGAATTGAACTAAATTGCTATAAATTAAGTATTGTAATCTCCAGAGGAGCTACTAACTCAAAAAATTTAGTAAAAGAAATAACAAAGAAATTAAAGAAAATGTCTCTTTAATATGAAATAAGGCACTAATAGAGAAACTAAAAAGCAAAATCTAGCATATGGCAATGAGGGTAGATGGTAAAGAGTATGGGGGAAATTATTATTAAAAATGAAAAGTTTAAAAAATGGACAAAGTGTGATGTTAGATATTTTATCCTCAGGATGCTGACATGGCAGTAAAGGATGAAAAGCATCTGAGAGAAGATGAAGGCCTGGAAGCTAAAGTCTCCAATGGGTGTGGAAAAATGACAGCAGGAGAGAAGGTGACATCAACAAGAAGAGAAATAGAATGTTCTAGCCGCAAAGAAGTAGGTGGACAGGTGACAGAGTCAAGGTCTGGAGCCCTGAAGGGAAGCAAGGAAGACATCACTCATAAGTATGGCCTGTGTGATATGAAAAAAAAGTAAGCATCTCAACAAACTGACTGGAACACAAGTCCTCTGGGGTGGGAAGGTGTGAGGTGGGTTTCAGCTAAAGCTAGGTTATGGGAATACACACACACACACACACACACACACACACACACAACTTCCCTATCATACTCCTCTGGTAGCACTATTCCTTCAATATTTCCTTTTCCACATGCAGCAGTGGTAGGAATTAGTTTCTCTAGGCAATGACCATTAATTAGTACCTATATATAGTCATCTAACAGTGAATTTTGAAGAAACACAAAAAATTGAAATAGCATAGATTCAATTCATAGCGTAGCATTTTAAGTAGCAAAACTAAAAAAATAACTGTTATAAAACAAATAAATGAGATATTCTCAAGCACACCTATACTAAGACATTAGATATTATAGTAAAAACAAAACGATTTGGCAACAAGTAGATATTTCATATTCAAAAGGTGATCATGTAAATTTTAATTAAAGAAGGAAATCTGAACAGTAAAATAGTTTGGTACACTTAGTCATGTGGAAAAAACTGTAGTTAAATAAACAAAGGCATTTATTGAAGATGCTAATAATTATGAATTATTAGCTTTCAAAAAGCTAATCAGCTTAAATGAGCTTACAAGGCTAATGTTGTGCAAGAGAAATCTAAGCCTATTCAAATGGAAGGTCTCTGCTGTTCTGAGTATGAAACATTTAAATGTTTTCTGCTTTAGTACTTGTTTTTGAAACTCCTAAACACAAATAACATCAAATCAGAAACAAGTTTTGTTTATTTTCCTAATGAATTATTCAAATCCCTGAATAATCTCCATATCCTAACGTATTCTATTCTAACATTTGAAACAGCCAGCTTCTCCTCATTCTCTGGTATAATCAGTACACAGTTAAAATCACAGACAGGCAAATGCCATTTAGTATATATGTAACTTTGGCCTAGTTTCTTAACTTACCTAGAACTTCTTTCCTCATATGTATGATGCACAAAGTAATCTTATCTATTGCATAGGATGTAGCAAATTTTTAAAGACCATCTATCTGACTCGGAGGATGTGACAAAATTCAACAAGCAATTTATGTAAAATATTTTCAAGGTGCTCAGCATATACCAAACTTCAAATAAATGTTGGCTAATCTTAATAGGAAAATATTTTATTTTCTTTTTTTAAACTAAGTAATAATCATACATGGCTAAACATTTTTTAAATGTTGTGTTCTATCTGTAGACCAATTCAACAAAAGCAACACGTTAGGCCAAGGATAAAAGCCCAACTTAGTGAGGTTACATATTAACCTGTAGATTTTTTTCTGATGGAGAATGCAACCAGTTTTGATCCAGTGGAAAACATAACTTAATAGATGCAGTTTGTTGTCCTGTGAGACATTACGCAGTTTTATATCTGATTCAGCAATCAGATCCTAACATTTCTTTCATAAATTTCCTAACACAATTTAACAGCTCAAATGTTTTTTGTACTATATCTTACTGGTTCCCTCTTTAATTAATTAATTGAATTAGATATTTAACACATCTTCATATTATGTGTGAGTCATAATTTTGCCTTTTTGAAAATTATACTTTGACACAACTAATTTTAATTAAGTATTTCCTCCAGTAGTTACTCAACATACCTAAGAATTATTTTGAGTACTACTTCTGAGTTTCTCAGATTTAGATATTATCTAAGGGCTTCTTGCTATGACTGATGAGTACTCATTACTTATGCAAATTTCTGCAGCTGGCTTGAATTTCCCCTCAGAAAATAGGTTTTTCTTTTCTATCACATTGTCAGGCTGCAAATTTTCCAAATTTTTATGTTCTGCTTCCCTTATAAAACTGAATGCCTTTAACAGCACCCAAGTCACCTCTTAAATGCCTTGCTACTTAGAAATTTCTTCCACCAGATACCCTAAATCATCTTCCTCAAGTTCAAATTTCCACAAATCTCTAGGGCAGGGGCAAAATGCCACCAGTCTCTTTGCTAAAACATAACAAGAGTCACCTTTGCTCCAGTTCCCAACAGGTTCCTCATCTCCATCTGAGACCACAGATGAGGAATTTGTTGGGAACTGGAGCAAAGGTGACTCTTGTACCTTATTGTCCATACTACTCTCAAGTTTTTGGTCAAAACCATTTAACAAGTCTCTAGGTACTCCAAGCTTTCTTACATTTCCTACATTTTCTTGTCTTATCCTGAGCCCTACAAACTGTTCCAACCTCTGCCTGTTACCCAGTTCCAAAGTTCTTTCCATATTTTCAAGTATCTCTTCAGCAATGCCCCACTCTATTGGTACCAATTTACTGTATTACTCCATTTTCACATTGCTAATAAAGACATACCCAAGACTGGGAAGAAAAAGATGTTTAATTAAACCTATAGTTCCACATGGCTGGGGAGGCCACAGAGTCACTGTGGGAGGCAAAAGGCACTTTTTACATGGCAGTGATGAGAGAAAATGAAAAAGATGCAAAAGCAGAAAGCCCTGATAAAACCATCAGATCTCGTGAGATTTACTCACTGCCACGAGGACAGTAGGGGGGAAACTGCCCCCATGATTCTAATTATCTCCCACCAGGTGGGAGACTATGGGAGTACAATTCAAGATGAAATTTGGGTGGGTACACAGCCAAACCATATCACCATTACTCTGCACAAGTATCCCTCGTGTTGCTATTACTATCTTTTATACAACCTGAATTGAATTGCTGGAATGGAGCTTATAAAAAAATTTTCTACAATTATTTTATACAAATTTAACTCTGCTTTTGTTTGCAAGTAAAAATAAGTTATCAACAATATATCCTTAATATTTCTGGACACTACACAAGAAGTACCTACTATACATAGTTCAACACCAGTATAACTTCATCTGTACATCAGTATTTCTGAGAAGATTAAATAAATCAACTTAGCAATGCTCCTTCTAGATTCAGTAAATCATGAAGAATCTTAGATTACTATTTTTTTCCAAAAATTTCTTTGCCTAATCTCCTGTAAAGAATACAGATCATTTTCCTAGTCAATTTATAATATCTATGTTGAAAAAAAATCAAAGATGAAAATATTTTGAACTATTTAGAAATAGATTTGGACATGACAATTTGCTTTAATCTGGCAATCATTATCACCCCAAAATGATGTAATTGGCAGCTGTTAAAATATCTCAGATTCATGTATGTGTTTTTTTTTTATTCCATGATATTAACAGATTAGAAAATAAAATTTGATGGCATATTAAGAAGTATCATGTAAACATAAGATTAATAAATAAAGTATGGTTACCAGATAAAATGCATGCCACCCAGTTATATTTGGGGTTCAAATAAACAAATAATGCTTTAGTGTAAGAATATGCCAAATATGGCATGGAACATCGATTTACAAAAATAAAAAAATTGTTGTGTAATTTGAATTCAAATTCAACAGGAAATCCTGTATTTTTTATTTGACCAGATAAATAAAATACTCTTTTGTTCTTTTGTTGATGACATGATTTTCAAGGAGAAATCCTTAAGCCATCAGGAAGCACAAGATTGGTTTATCTAAAGGTAAATATTTTTATCTCAGTAGGAAAATTTAGTTTAAAACCTCTCTAAACAATGAATACTGAGAAGCCACATTCCTTTTAATATTTGGGGGAGTTCACTTACTTAAACAGTGAAAAGTGAGTTGACTATTTTCTTCTTAAAATTATAAATAACAAATTCAAAACAATTACAAATGAGCTACTATTTACCTCTTTTGCATCTATTTTATTCATAATATTTTTCAATGAAAACATCTCATGCTATATATGTACCACATTTTCTTTATCCAATCTGACATTGTTGGGCATGTAGGCTGATTTCATGTCTTTACTATTGTAAATAGTGCTGTAACGAACATTCACATGCATATGTCCTACAGTAGAATAATTTATACTCCTCTGCGTATATCCCCAATAATGGAATTGCCAAGTCAAATGATAGTTCTGCTTTTAGCTCTTTCAGGAATTGCCATACTGCTTTCCACAATGGTTAAACTAATTACACTCCCACCAACAGCCTATTAAGTGTTATCTTTTCTCCACAGCCTCACCAGCATGTGTTATTTTTTGACTTTTTAGTAATAGCCATTCTGACTGGTGAGATATGGTATCTCATTTTGGTTTTGATTTGCATTTCTCTAATGATCAGTGATATTGAGCTTTTTTTGCATATGCTTGCTTTCCACATATATGTCTTTTGCAGGAACATGGGTGGAGTTGGAGGCTATTATCCATAGCTAAGTAACACAGGAACAGAAAATCAAATGCCACATGATCTTACCCTTATAAGTGGGAGAAAAATGATGAGAGCTCATGAACATAAAGAGGGAAACAACAGGATAGGGGAGATGTGAATAGGGACAAGAACAAAAAATGTAACTATTGGGTACTGGGCTTAATACCTCTGTGATGGAATAATCTGCACAGCAAACTCCCATGACACAAGTTCACCTATGTAACAAACCTTCACATATACCCTAGAACTTAAAATGTTTTTTTAAATGCAGGAAAAAAAGAAACCTTCCAGAACAGCTTTGATATCTGACTAGCCTGCAGATTTCAAAAGGGTTAACTTAATGTATTAATAGAATTGTTCAAGTTCATAAGGTATTTCAAAATGACTCAGTTCATTGTGCCTTGAGATTTGCTTCTTTGTTTCTCCACATGACAACTTCAAATCTTGGATTTGAACAGCAGTAATCAAACTTTAAAGTCTCTGGATGAAAAAGAGTGAAAGAGACTCTCTATTACCCTCATCATTGTATTCCCAGTATCTAGCATCATACCTGCACATTGAGGAGGCTGAATTATTATTTTGTAATTAATGAACTCAACGGTTATTCATTCCATAGAGTAGGTATCTTCTTCAATTTTATGATATACTATTTCACATTTTTAACCTAATTTCCTCTTTGCCTCACAACTGTTACCTATTTTTTATGTCTCTTAAAAGTCATCATGTCTTTTGTTTAGAATAAGTCAAAGAATAAGTCAAATTTACAAGACTATAAACAGTCTTACTTAGATAGAGTAAAAAGTCCTGCTGAGAAACAGTTCAATATATTTTATTGCCTGTGTTATAAAACATGAATTTCTATTGATTAGAAAGGCAAACAATTAATAAATATAAATACAAAGGATCATATGAGATCATCAAAACATTTTAATTGTGTCATAACTTTAGCATAGTCCTATGGATATCAGTAAGGTTTATTAAGACAAAATTCTTAAAGAGTTGCTTTTTACCAATATTTTTTCCCTCTGCTTTTTACCAACATTTTTGCCTACAGTGGCCAGTTGGGATCAACGCAGTCCAGATACTGACAAAACTCAACTGAGGAGCCAAGACTCATGAGGTTTCGTCAGAGCAATGACAGAGTAAAAAAACCACAGGCCATTACACAAAAATTCCACCCCCATAGAATGTCTTCCTCTTATTCTCACTTCATTTGTTTTTTCTTCTGCTCCCTTTCCTTTAGTTCCCTCTTATTTGCCACCTTTTCTTTATCACTTTCAGTATGACTTGCTCTGAAGACATTTTTGCCTTTCCCAACCCCATAGTAACTTCTTTGACAATGAAATTCGCCTTCCCCACCACAGTTTTCTAAGAGATTAATTTTTAAACTTTCTATCCATCTCTTAAATACACATTTCTACATCCCCAAGGCTGAACCTTCTGTTACAAGAGTAAAAGAGCAAGAGCTGTGATCCACCATTGTTAATTATTTTGTCCCATAACATGTATCAGTACTATTGGAATTTATCCGACTCCACATTTTGTATGAGAAAAAGAAGACTGAGAGGAAATAAAGCAAAACCATACAACCTATAAGTGATTATTTACAGAAGAACTGGAGTAAGATAGACTTGTCTTTTGCCTAGATATAATTACTTACGGTGCAGCCCTCAGTTGCTCTGACACTCAATTTCTTCATCTACAAAATTGTGCTAATAATTTGCTGCAAGCATTATCATGAGGATTAAAGAAGACTTAGCTAGGTCTCATAATGAATATTATAGCTGGACTACTATATAAGAGGAAGTATGGAGACATTTTTAACATGTATCTCTCCCTCCTTTATATTCTCTCTGCATTGAGACAATAGGTCTTCCATATTCAAGGACTCTCAAAAGTAGGACTATACAAGCCTACATGTTTAGAACTTTTAATATAGCTTTTTTGTTGTTGTCATTTACTTTTCTTTTTTTAGATGGAGTCTCTCTCGGTCGCCCAAACAGGAGGGCAGTGACGCATTCTTGGCTCACTGCAACCTCCACCTCCCAGGTTCGAGCACCTCCAGCGTTCACCAATATGTGTCTAAACATTCTAATAAAAGGTAAAGACTTTTGAAACTGGATTTTAAAAAGCAAAATGACTATATGCTGCCTACAAAAAGGAAAAAAAATCTTAAATATAAAGTTGAGTAAAAGTATGGGAAAGATATACCATATAAATGCTAATTAAATAAAAACTTGTATGGTTACACTAATGTCAGAAATATTCAATTTTACATTATAAAATATGTGTTGATGAATTTTCATAACAAAGCTATTTTAAAAACCTGAATGTTTATGCAACAAAACCGTTTCAAAGTACATAAAATAAGAATTGATAGAACTAAAAAGAAACACTTTTAAATTGGATGTAATTGCAACTTCAACATTTTGCTTCTAGGAAATGATAGAACATAAGGACAAAAATTAACAGAAACAAATGACTTCAATAACATTATCAACAAACTTATGTTTATAAAACACTCCACCCAACAATAGCAAAATGTATATTAAGAGAACATAGGGTCAGGCAACATGTCTCACGCCTGTAATCCCAGCACTTTGGGAGGCCAAGATGGGCAGATCACCCGAGATCAGGAGTTTGAGACCAGCCTGGCCAATAAGGTGAAACCCCATCTCTACTAAAAATACAAAAATTAGCCAGGTATGGTGGTTTATGCCTGTAATCCCAGCTACTTCAAAGCCTGAGGCAGAAGACTCACTTGAACCCGGGAGGCAGAGGTTGCAGTGAGCTGAGACCATTCTACTGCACTCCAGCAGCCTGGAAGACAGAGCAAGACTCCATCTCAAAA